>NW_026947755.1:0-211032 GCF_034190915.1 Cavia porcellus | reverse complement strand
AAAACATCACGGGGTGGTGCGCATTGTATGGGTGTTTGTTACATTAGCTTCCCTAGTAGGAGTGAGAAAATCATCACGGGGTGGTGCGCATTGTATGGGTGTGTGTTACATTACATTCACTGGTAGGAGTGAGAAAAACATCACGGGGTGGTGCGCATTGTATGGGTGTGTGTTACATTAGATACACTAGTAGGAGTGAGAAAAACATCACGGGGTGGTGCGCATTGTATGGGTGTGTGTTACATTAGATTCACTAGTAGGAGTGAGAAAAACATCACGGGGTGGTGCGCATTGTATGGGTGTGTGTTACATTACATTCACTAGTAGGAGTGAGAAAAACATCACGGGGTGGTGCGCATTGTATGGGTGTGTGTTACATTACATTCACTAGTAGGAGTGAGAAAAACATCACGGGGTGGTGCGCATTATATGGGTGTGTGTTACATTAGATTCACTAGTAGGAGTGAGAAAAACATCACGGGGTGGTGCGCATTGCATGGGTGTGTGTTACATTACATTCACTAGTAGGAGTTAGAAAAACATCACGGGGTGGTTCGCATTGTATGGGTGTGTGTTACATTACATTCACTAGTAGGAGTGAGAAAAACATCATGGGGTGGTGCGCATTGTATGGGTGGGTGTTACATTCCATTCACTAGTAGGAGTGAGAAAAACATCACGGGGTGGTGCGCATTGTATGGGTGTGTGTTACATTACATTCACTAGTAGGAGTGAGAAAAACATAACGGGGTGGTGCGCATTGTATGAATGTTTGTTACATTAGATTCACTAGTAGGAGTGAGAAAATCATCACGGGGTGGTGCGCATTGTATGGGTGTGTGTTACATTACATTCACTAGTAGGAGTGAGAAAAACATCACGGGGTGGTGCGCATTGTATGGGTGTGTGTTACATTAGATTCACTAGTAGGAGTGAGAAAAACATCACGGGGTGGTGCGCATTGTATGGGTGTGTGTTACATTACATTCACTAGTAGGAGTGAGAAAAACATCACGGGGTGGTGCGCATTGTATGGGTGTGTGTTACATTAGATTCACTAGTAGGAGTGAGAAAATCATCACGGGGTGGTGCGCATTGTATGGGTGTGTGTTACATTACATTCACTAGTAGGAGTGAGAAAAACATCACGGGGTGGTGCGCATTGTATGGGTGTGTGTTACATTACATTCACTAGTAGGAGTGAGAAAAACATCACGGGGTGGTGCGCATTGTATGGGTTTGTGTTACATTACATTCACTAGTAGGAGTGAGAAAAACATCACGGGGTGGTGCGCATTGTATGGGTGTGTGTTACATTAGATTCACTAGTAGGAGTGAGAAAAACATCACGGGGTGGTGCGCATTGTATGGGTGTGTGTTACATTACATTCACTAGTAGGAGTGAGAAAAACATCACCGGGTAGTGCGCATTTTATGGGTGTGTGTTACATTACATTCACTAGTAGGAGTGAGAAAAACATCACGGGGTGGTGCGCATTGTATGGGTGTGTGTTACATTAGATTCACTAGTAGGAGTGAAAAAACATCACGGGGTGGTGCGCATTGTATGGGTGTGTGTTACATTACATTCACTAGTAGGAGTGAGAAAAACATCACGGGGTGGTGTGCATCGTATGGGTGTGTGTTACATTACATACACTAGTAGGAGTGAGAAAAACATCACGGGGTGGTGCGCAATGTATGGGTGTGTGTTACATTACATTCACTAGTAGGAGTGAGAAAAAGATCACGGGGTATTGCGCATTGTATGGGTGTGTGTTACATTACATACACTAGTAGGAGTGAGAAAAATATCACGGGGTGGTGCGCATTGTATGGGTGTGTGTTACATTACATTCACTAATAGGAGTGAGAAAAACATCACGGGGTGGTGCGCATTGTATGGGTGTGTGCTACATTACATTCACTAGTAGGAGTGAGAAAAACATCACAGGGTGGTGCGCATTGTATGGGTGTGTGTTACATTACATTCACTAATAGGAGTGAGAAAAACATCACGGGGTGGTGCGCATTGTATGGGTGTGTGTTACATTAGATTCACTAGTAGGAGTGAGAAAAACATAACGGGGTGGTGCGCATTGTATGGGTGTGTGTTACATTAGATTCACTAGTAGGAGTGAGAAAAACATCACGGGGTGGTGCGCATTGTATGGGTGTGTGTTACATTACATTCACTAGTAGGAGTGAGAAAAACATCACGGGGTGGTGCGCATTGTATGGGTGTTTGTTACATTAGATTCACTAGTAGGAGTGAGAAAATCATCACGGGGTGGTGCGCATTGTATGGGTGTGTGTTACATTACATTCACTAGTAGGAGTGAAAAAAACATCACGGAGTGGTGCGCATTGTATGGGTGTGTGTTACATTACATTCACTAGTAGGAGTGAGAAAAACATCACGGGGTGGTGCGCATTGTATGGGTGTGTGTTACATTACATTCACTAGTAGGAGTGAGAAAAAGATCACCGGGTGGTGCGCATTGTATGTGTGTGTGTTACATTACATTCACTAGTAGGAGTGAGAAAAACATCACGGGGTGGTGCGCATTGTATGGGTGTGTGTTACATTACATTCACTAGTAGGAGTGAGAAAAACATCACGGGGTGGTGCGCATTGTATGGGTGTTTGTTACATTAGATTCCCTAGTAGGAGTGAGAAAATCATCACGGGGTGGTGCGCATTGTATGGGTGTGTGTTACATTACATTCACTAGTAGGAGTGAGAAAAACATCACGGGGTGGTGCGCATTGTATGGGTGTGTGTTACATTAGATTCACTAGTAGGAGTGATAAAAACATCACGGGGTGGTGCGCATTGTATGGGTGTGTGTTAAATTACATTCACTAGTAGGAGTGGGAAAAACATCACGGGGTGGTGCGCATTGTATGGGTGTGTGTTACATTACATTCACTAGTAGGAGTGGGAAAATCATCACGGGGTGGTGCGCATTGTATGGGTGTGTGTTACATTAGATTCACTAGTAGGAGTGGGAAAAACATCACGGGGTGGTGCGCATTGTATGGGTGTGTGTTACATTACATTCACTAGTAGGAGTGAGAAAAACATCACGGGGTGGTGCGCATTGTATGGGTGTTTGTTACATTAGATTCACTAGTAGGAGTGAGAAAATCATCACGGGGTGGTGCGCATTGTATTGGTGTGTGTTACATTAGATTCACTAGTAGGAGTGAGAAAAACATCACGGGGGGGTGCGCATTGTATGGGTGTGTGTTACATTACATTCACTAGTAGGAGTGAGAAAAACATCACGGGGTGGTGCGCATTGTATGGGTGTGTGTTACATTACATTCACTAGTAGGAGTGAGAAAAACATCACGGGGTGGTGCGCATTGTATGGGTGTGTGTTACATTACATTCACTAGTAGGAGTGAGAAAAACATCACGGGGTGGTGCGCATTGTATGGGTGTGTGTTACATTACATTCACTAGTAGGAGTGAGAAAAACATCACGGGGTGGTGCGCATTGTATGGGTGTGGGTTACATTACATTCACTAGTAGGAGTGAGAAAAATATCACGGGGTGGTGCGCATTGTATGGGTGTGTTACATTACATTAACTAGTAGCAGTGAGAAAAATATCACGGGGTGGTGCGCATTGTATGGGTGTGTGTTACATTAGATTCACTAGTAGGAGTGAGAAAAACATCACGGGGTGGTGCGCATTGTATGGGTGTGTTTTACATTACATTCACTAGTAGGAGTGAGAAAAACATCACGGGGTGGTGCGCATTGTATGGGTGTGTGTTACATTATATTCACTAGTAGGAGTGAGAAAAACATCACGGGGTGGTGCGCATTGTATGGGTGTGTGTTACATTACATTCACTAGTAGGAGTGAGAAAAACATCACGGGGTGGTGCGCATTGTATGGGTGTTTGTTACATTAGATTCACTAGTAGGAGTGAGAAAATCATCACGGGGTGGTGCGCATTGTATGGGTGTGTGTTACATTACATTCACTAGTAGGAGTGAAAAAAACATCACGGAGTGGTGCGCATTGTATGGGTGTGTGTTACATTACATTCACTAGTAGGAGTGAGAAAAACATCACGGGGTGGTGCGCATTGTATGGGTGTGTGTTACATTACATTCACTAGTAGGAGTGAGAAAAAGATCACCGGGTGGTGCGCATTGTATGTGTGTGTTACATTACATTCACTAGTAGGAGTGAGAAAAACATCACGGGGTGGTGCGCATTGTATGGGTGTGTGTTACATTACATTCACTAGTAGGAGTGAGAAAAACATCACGGGGTGGTGCGCATTGTATGGGTGTTTGTTACATTAGATTCCCTAGTAGGAGTGAGAAAATCATCACGGGGTGGTGCGCATTGTATGGGTGTGTGTTACATTACATTCACTAGTAGGAGTGAGAAAAACATCACGGGGTGGTGCGCATTGTATGGGTGTGTGTTACATTAGATTCACTAGTAGGAGTGATAAAAACATCACGGGGTGGTGCGCATTGTATGGGTGTGTGTTACATTACATTCACTAGTAGGAGTGGGAAAAACATCACGGGGTGGTGCGCATTGTATGGGTGTGTGTTACATTACATTCACTAGTAGGAGTGGGAAAATCATCACGGGGTGGTGCGCATTGTATGGGTGTGTGTTACATTAGATTCACTAGTAGGAGTGGGAAAAACATCACGGGGTGGTGCGCATTGTATGGGTGTGTGTTACATTACATTCACTAGTAGGAGTGAGAAAAACATCACGGGGTGGTGCGCATTGTATGGGTGTTTGTTACATTAGATTCACTAGTAGGAGTGAGAAAATCATCACGGGGTGGTGCGCATTGTATTGGTGTGTGTTACATTAGATTCACTAGTAGGAGTGAGAAAAACATCACGGGGGGGTGCGCATTGTATGGGTGTGTGTTACATTACACTCACTAGTAGGAGTGAGAAAAACATCACGGGGTGGTGCGCATTGTATGGGTGTGTGTTACATTACATTCACTAGTAGGAGTGAGAAAAACATCACGGGGTGGTGCGCATTGTATGGGTGTGTGTTACATTACATTCACTAGTAGGAGTGAGAAAAACATCACGGGGTGGTGCGCATTGTATGGGTGTGTGTTACATTACATTCACTAGTAGGAGTGAGAAAAACATCACGGGGTGGTGCGCATTGTATGGGTGTGGGTTACATTACATTCACTAGTAGGAGTGAGAAAAATATCACGGGGTGGTGCGCATTGTATGGGTGTGTTACATTACATTAACTAGTAGCAGTGAGAAAAATATCACGGGGTGGTGCGCATTGTATGGGTGTGTGTTACATTAGATTCACTAGTAGGAGTGAGAAAAACATCACGGGGTGGTGCGCATTGTATGGGTGTGTTTTACATTACATTCACTAGTAGGAGTGAGAAAAACATCACGGGGTGGTGCGCATTGTATGGGTGTGTGTTACATTATATTCACTAGTAGGAGTGAGAAAAACATCACGGGGTGGTGCGCATTGTATGGGTGTGTGTTACATTACATTCACTAGTAGGAGTGAGAAAAACATCACGGGGTGGTGCGCATTGTATTGGTGTGTGTTACATTACATTCACTAGTAGGAGTGAGAAAAACATCACGGGGTGGTGCGCATTTTATGGGTGTGTGTTACATTAGATTCACTAGTAGGAGTGAGAAAACCATCACGGGGTGGTGCGCATTGTATGGGTGTGTGTTACATTACATTCACTAGTAGGAGTGAGAAAAACATCACGGGGTGGTGCGCATTGTATGGGTGTGGGTTACATTACATTCACTAGTAGGAGTGAGAAAAATATCACGGGATGGTGCGCATTGTATGGGTGTGTTACATTACATTAACTAGTAGCAGTGAGAAAAATATCACGGGGTGGTGCGCATTGTATGGGTGTGTGTTACATTAGATTCACTAGTAGGAGTGAGAAAAACATCACGGGGTGGTGCGCATTGTATGGGTGTGTTTTACATTACATTCACTAGTGGGAGTGAGAAAAACATCACGGGGTGGTGCGCATTGTATGGGTGTGTGTTACATTACATTCACTAGTAGGAGTGAGAAAAACATCACGGGGTGGTGCGCATTGTATGGGTGTGTGTTACATTAGATTCACTAGTAGGAGTGAGAAAAACATCCCGGGGTGGTGCGCATTGTGTGGGTGTGTGTTACATTACATTCACTAGTAGGAGTGAGAAAAACATCACGGGGTGGTTCGCATTGTATGGGTGTGTGTTACATTAGATTCACTGTTAGGAGTGAGAAAAACATCACGGGGTGGTGCGCATTGTATGGGTGTTTGTTACATTAGATTCACTAGTAGGAGTGAGAAAATCATCACGGGGTGGTGCGCATTGTATGGGTGTGTGTTACATTACATTCACTAGTAGGAGTGAGAAAAACATCACGGGGTGGTGCGCATTGTATGGGTGTGTGTTACATTACATTCACTAGTAGGAGTGGGAAAATCATCACGGGGTGGTGTGCATTGTATGGGTGTGTGTTACATTAGATTCACTAGTAGGAGTGGGAAAAACATCACGGGGTGGTGCGCATTGTGTGGGTGTGTGTTACATTACATTCACTAGTAGGAGTGAGAAAAACATCATGGGGTGGTGCGCATTGTATGGGTGTGTGTTACATTAGATTCACTAGTAGGAGTGAGAAAATCATCACGGGGTGGTGCGCATTGTATGGGTGTGTGTTACATTACATTCACTAGTAGGAGTGAGAAAAACATCACGGGGTGGTGCGCATTGTATTGGTGTGTGTTACATTACATTCACTAGTATGAGTGAGAAAAACATCACGGGGTGGTGCGCATTTTATGGGTGTGTGTTACATTACATTCACTAGTAGGAGTGAGAAAAACATCACGGGGTGGTGCGCATTGTATGGGTGTGTGTTACATTAGATTCACTAGTAGGAGTGAAAAAACATCACGGGGTGGTGCGCATTGTATGGGTGTGTGTTACATTACATTCACTAGTAGGAGTGAGAAAAACATCACTGGGTGGTGCGCATTGTATGGGTGTGTGTTACATTACATTCACTAGTAAGAGTGAGAAAAACATCACGGGGTGGTGCGCAATGTATGGGTGTGTGTTACATTACATTCACTAGTAGGAGTGAGAAAAACATCACGGGGTATTGCGCATTGTATGGGTGTGTGTTACATTACATTCACTAGTAGGAGTGAGAAAAACATCACGGGGTGGTGCGCATTGTATGGGTGTGTGTTACATTACATTCACTAGTAGGAGTGAGAAAAACATCACGGGGTGGTGCGCATTGTATGGGTGTGTGCTACATTATACTCACTAGTAGGAGTGAGAAAAACATCACGGGGTGGTGCGCATTGTATGGGTGTGTGTTACATTACATTCACTAGTAGGAGTGAGAAAAACATCACGGGGTGGTGCGCATTGTATGGGTGTGTGTTACATTACATTCACTAGTAGGAGTGAGAAAAACATCACGGGGTGGTGCGCATTGTATGGGTGTGTGTTACATTACATTCACTAGTAGGAGTGAGAAAAACATCACGGGGTGGTGCGCATTGTATGGGTGTGTGTTACATTACATTCACTAGTAGGAGTGAGAAAAACATCACGGGGTGGTGCGCATTGTATGGGTGTGTGTTACATTACATTCACTAGTAGGAGTGAGAAAAACATCACGTGGTGGTGCGCATTGTATGGGTGTGTGTTACATTACATTCACTAGTAGGAGTGAGAAAAACATCACGGGGTGGTGCGCATTGTATGGGTGTGTGTTAGATTAGATTGACTAGTAGGAGTGAGAAAAACATAACGGGGTGGTGCGCATTGTATGGGTGTGTGTTACATTAGATTCACTAGTAGGAGTGAGAAAAACATCACGGGGTGGTGCGCATTGTATGGGTGTGTGTTACATTACATTCACTAGTATGAGTGAGAAAAACATCACGTGGTGGTGCGCATTGTATGGGTGTGTGTTACATTAGATTCACTAGTAGGAGTGAGAAAAACATCACGGTGTGGTGCGCATTGTATGGGTGTGTGTTACATTACATTCACTAGTAGGAGTGAAAAAACATCACGGGGTGGTGCGCATTTTATGGGTGTTTGTTACATTAGATTCACTAGTAGGAGTGAGAAAATCATCACGGGGTGGTGCGCATTGTATGGGTGTGTGTTACATTACATTCACTAGTAGGAGTGAGAAAAACATCACGGGGTGGTGCGCATTGTATGGGTGTGTGTTACATTACATTCACTAGTAGGAGTGAGAAAAACATCATGGGGTGGTGCGCATTGTATGGGTGTGGGTTACATTACATTCACTAGTAGGAGTGAGAAAAATATCACGGGGTGGTGCGCATTGTATGGGTGTGTTACATTACATTAACTAGTAGCAGTGAGAAAAATATCACGGGGTGGTGCGCATTGTATGGGTGTGTGTTACATTACATTCACTAGTAGGAGTGAGAAAAACATCACGGGGTGGTGCGCATTGTATGGGTGTGTGTTACATTACATTCACTAGTAGGAGTGAGAAAAACATCACGGGGTGGTGCGCATTGTATGGGTGTGTGTTACATTAGATTCACTAGTAGGAGTGAGAAAAACATCCCGGGGTGGTGCGCATTGTGTGGGTGTGTGTTACATTACATTCACTAGTAGGAGTGAGAAAAACATCACGGGGTGGTTCGCATTGTATGGGTGTGTGTTACATTAGATTCACTGTTAGGAGTGAGAAAAACATCACGGGGTGGTCGCATTGTATGGGTGTTTGTTACATTAGATTCACTAGTAGGAGTGAGAAAATCATCACGGGGTGGTGCGCATTGTATGGGTGTGTGTTACATTACATTCACTAGTAGGAGTGAGAAAAACATCACGGGGTGGTGCGCATTGTATGGGTGTGTGTTACATTACATTCACTAGTAGGAGTGGGAAAATCATCACGGGGTGGTGTGCATTGTATGGGTGTGTGTTACATTAGATTCACTAGTAGGAGTGGGAAAAACATCACGGGGTGGTGCGCATTGTATGGGTGTGTGTTACATTACATTCACTAGTAGGAGTGAGAAAAACATCATGGGGTGGTGCGCATTGTATGGGTGTGTGTTACATTAGATTCACTAGTAGGAGTGAGAAAATCATCACGGGGTGGTGCGCATTGTATGGGTGTGTGTTACATTACATTCACTAGTAGGAGTGAGAAAAACATCACGGGGTGGTGCGCATTGTATTGGTGTGTGTTACATTACATTCACTAGTATGAGTGAGAAAAACATCACGGGGTGGTGCGCATTTTATGGGTGTGTGTTACATTACATTCACTAGTAGGAGTGAGAAAAACATCACGGGGTGGTGCGCATTGTATGGGTGTGTGTTACATTAGATTCACTAGTAGGAGTGAAAAAACATCACGGGGTGGTGCGCATTGTATGGGTGTGTGTTACATTACATTCACTAGTAGGAGTGAGAAAAACATCACTGGGTGGTGCGCATTGTATGGGTGTGTGTTACATTACATTCACTAGTAGGAGTGAGAAAAACATCACGGGGTGGTGCGCAATGTATGGGTGTGTGTTACATTACATTCACTAGTAGGAGTGAGAAAAACATCACGGGGTATTGCGCATTGTATGGGTGTGTGTTACATTACATTCACTAGTAGGAGTGAGAAAAACATCACGGGGTGGTGCGCATTGTATGGGTGTGTGTTACATTACATTCACTAGTAGGAGTGAGAAAAACATCACGGGGTGGTGCGCATTGTATGGGTGTGTGCTACATTACACTCACTAGTAGGAGTGAGAAAAACATCACGGGGTGGTGCGCATTGTATGGGTGTGTGTTGCATTACATTCACTAGTAGGAGTGAGAAAAACATCACGGGGTGGTGCGCATTGTATGGGTGTGTGTTACATTACATTCACTAGTAGGAGTGAGAAAAACATCACGGGGTGGTGCGCATTGTATGGGTGTGTGTTACATTACATTCACTAGTAGGAGTGAGAAAAACATCACGGGGTGGTGCGCATTGTATGGGTGTGTGTTACATTACATTCACTAGTAGGAGTGAGAAAAACATCACGGGGTGGTGCGCATTGTATGAGTGTGTGTTACATTACATTCACTAGTAGGAGTGAGAAAAACATCACGTGGTGGTGCGCATTGTATGGGTGTGTGTTACATTACATTCACTAGTAGGAGTGAGAAAAACATCACGGGGTGGTGCGCATTGTATGGGTGTGTGTTAGATTAGATTGACTAATAGGAGTGAGAAAAACATAACGGGGTGGTGCGCATTGTATGGGTGTGTGTTACATTAGATTCACTAGTAGGAGTGAGAAAAACATCACGGTGTGGTGCGCATTGTATGGGTGTGTGTTACATTACATTCACTAGTATGAGTGAGAAAAACATCACGTGGTGGTGCGCATTGTATGGGTGTGTGTTACATTAGATTCACTAGTAGGAGTGAGAAAAACATCACGGTGTGGTGCGCATTGTATGGGTGTGTGTTACATTACATTCACTAGTAGGAGTGAAAAAACATCACGGGGTGGTGCGCATTTTATGGGTGTTTGTTACATTAGATTCACTAGTAGGAGTGAGAAAATCATCACGGGGTGGTGCGCATTGTATGGGTGTGTGTTACATTACATTCACTAGTAGGAGTGAGAAAAACATCACGGGGTGGTGCGCATTTTATGGGTGTGTGTTACATTACATTCACTAGTAGGAGTGAGAAAATCATCACGGGGTGGTGCGCATTGCATGGGTGTGTGTTACATTACATTCACTAGTAGGAGTGAGAAAAACATCACGGGGTGGTGCGCATTGTATGGGTTTGTGTTACATTACATTCACTAGTAGGAGTGAGAAAAACATCACGGGGTGGTGCGCATTGTATGGGTGTGTGTTACATTAGATTCACTAGTAGGAGTGAGAAAAACATCACGGGGTGGTGCGCATTGTATGGGTGTGTGTTACATTACATTCACTCGTAGGAGTGAGAAAAACATCACGGGGTGGTGCGCATTGTATGGGTGTGTGTTACATTACATTCACTAGTAGGAGTGAGAAAAACATCACGGGGTGGTGCGCATTGTATGGGTGTTTGTTACATTAGATTCACTAGTAGGAGTGAGAAAATCATCACGGGGTGGTGCGCATTGTATGGGTGTGTGTTACAATACATTCACAAGTAGGAGTGAGAAAAACATCACGGGGTGGTGCGCATTATATGGGTGTGTGTTACATTACATTCACTAGTAGGAGTGAGAAAAACATCACGGGGTGGTGCGCATTGTATGGGTGTGTGTTACATTACATACACTAGTAGGAGTGAGAAAAACGTCACGGGGTGGTGCGCATTGTATGGGTGTGTGTTACATTAGATTCACTAGTAAGAGTGAGAAAAACATCACGGGGTGGTGCGCATTGTATTGGTGTGTGTTACATTACATTCACTAGTAGGAGTGAGAAAAACATCACGGGGTGGTGCGCATTGTATGGGTGTGTGTTACATTACATTCACTAGTAGGAGTGAGAAAAACATCACGGGGTGGTGCGCATTGTATGGGTGTGTGTTACATTAGATTCACTAGTAGGAGTGAAAAAACATCACGGGGTGGTGCGCATTGTATGGGTGTGTGTTACATTACATTCACTAGTAGGAGTGAGAAAAACATCACGGGGTGGTGCGCATTGTATGGGTGTGTGTTACATTACATTCACTAGTAGCAGTGAGAAAAACATCACGGGGTGGTGCGCATTGTATGGGTGTGTGTTACATTACATTCACTAGTAGGAGTGAGAAAAACATCACGGGGTGGTGCGCATTGTATGGGTGTGTGTTACATTACATTCACTAGTAGGAGTGAGAAAAACATCACGGGGTGGTGCGCATTGTATGGGTGTGTGTTACATTACATTCACTAGTAGCAGTGAGAAAAACATCACGGGGTGGTGCGCATTGTATGGGTGTGTGTTACATTACATTCACTAGTAGGAGTGAGAAAAACATCACGTGGTGGTGCGCATTGTATGGGTGTGTGTTACATTACATTCACTAGTAGGAGTGAGAAAAACATCACGGGGTGATGCGCATTGTATGGGTGTGTGTTACATTAGATTCACTAGTAGGAGTGAGAAAAACATCACGGGGTGGTGCGCATTGTATGGGTGTGTGTTACATTACATTCACTAGTAGGAGTGAGAAAAACATCACGGGGTGGTGCGCATTGTATTGGTGTTTGTTACATTAGATTCCCTAGTAGGAGTGAGAAAATCATCACGGGGTGGTGCGCATTGTATGGGTGTGTGTTACATTACATTCACTAGTAGGAGTGAGAAAAACATCACGGGGTGGTGCGCATTGTATGGGTGTGTGTTACATTAGATTCACTAGTAGGAGTGAGAAAAATATCACGGGGTGGTGCGCATTGTATGGGTGTGTGTTACATTAGATTCACTAGTAGGAGTGAGAAAAACATCACGGTGTGGTGCGCATTGTATGGGTGTGTGTTACATTACATTCACTAGTAGGAGTGGGAAAATCATCACAGGGTGGTGCGCATTGTATGGGTGTGTGTTACATTAGATTCACTAGTAGGAGTGGGAAAAACATCACGGGGTGGTGCGCATTGTATGGGTGTGTGTTACATTACATTCACTAGTAGGAGTGAGAAAAACATCACGGGGTGGTGCGCATTGTATGGGTGTTTATTACATTAGATTCACTAGTAGGAGTGAGAAAATCATCACGGGGTGGTGCGCATTGTATGGGTGTGTGTTACATTACATTCACTGGTAGGAGTGAGAAAAACATCACGGGGTGGTGCGCATTCTTTGGGTGTGTGTTACATTACATTCACTAGTAGGAGTGAGAAAAACATCACGGGGTGGTACGCATTGTATGGGTGTGTGTTACATACCATACACTAGTAGGAGTGAGAAAAACATCACGGGGTGGTGCGCATTGTATGGGTGTGTGTTACATTACATTCACTAGTAGGAGTGAGAAAAACATCACGGGGTGGTGCGCATGGTATGGGTTTTTGTTACATTAGATTCACTAGTAGGAGTGAGAAAATCATCACGGGGTGGTGCGCATTGTATGGGTGTGAGTTACATTACATTCACTAGTAGGAGTGAGAAAAACATCACGGGGTGGTGCGCATTATATGGGTGTGTGTTACATTACATTCACTAGTAGGAGTGAGAAAAACATCACGGGGTGGTGCGCATTGTATGGGTGTGTGTTACATTAGATTCACTAGGAGGAGTAAGAAAAACATCCCGGGGTGGTGCGCATTGTATGGGTGTGTGTTACATTACATTCACTAGTAGGAGTGAGAAAAACATCACGGGGTGGTGCGCATTGTATGGGTGTGTGTTACATTACATTCACTAGTAGGAGTGAGAAAAACATCACGGGGTGGCACGCAGTGTATGTGTGTGTGTTACATTACATTCACTAGTAGGAGTGAGAAAATCATCACGGGGTGGTGCGCATTGTATGGGTGTGTGTTACATTACATTCACTAGTAGGAGTGAGAAAAACATCACGGGGTGGTGCGCATTGTATGGGTTTGTGTTACATTACATTCACTAGTAGGAGTGAGAAAAACAAAACGGGGTGGTTCGCATTGTATGGGTGTGTGTTACATTAGATTCACTAGTAGGAGTGAGAAAAACATCACGGGGTGGTGCGCATTGTATTGGTGTGTGTTACATTACATTCACTAGTATGAGTGAGAAAAACATCACGGGGTGGTGCGCATTTTATGGGTGTGTGTTACATTACATTCACTAGTAGGAGTGAGAAAAACATCACGGGGTGGTGCGCATTGTATGGGTGTGTGTTACATTAGATTCACTAGTAGGAGTGAAAAAACATCACGGGGTGGTGCGCAATGTATGGGTGTGTGTTACATTACATTCACTAGTAGGAGTGAGAAAAACATCACGGGGTATTGCGCATTGTATGGGTGTGTGTTACATTACATTCACTAGTAGGAGTGAGAAAAACATCACGGGGTGGTGCGCATTGTATGGGTGTTTATTACATTAGATTCACTAGTAGGAGTGAGAAAATCATCACGGGGTGGTGCGCATTGTATGGGTGTGTGTTACATTACATTCACTGGTAGGAGTGAGAAAAACATCACGGGGTGGTGCGCATTCTTTGGGTGTGTGTTACATTACATTCACTAGTAGGAGTGAGAAAAACATCACGGGGTGGTACGCATTGTATGGGTGTGTGTTACATTCCATACACTAGTAGGAGTGAGAAAAACATCACGGGGTGGTGCGCATTGTATGGGTGTGTGTTACATTACATTCACTAGTAGGAGTGAGAAAAACATCACGGGGTGGTGCGCATGGTATGGGTTTTTGTTACATTAGATTCACTAGTAGGAGTGAGAAAATCATCACGGGGTGGTGCGCATTGTATGGGTGTGAGTTACATTACATTCACTAGTAGGAGTGAGAAAAACATCACGGGGTGGTGCGCATTATATGGGTGTGTGTTACATTACATTCACTAGTAGGAGTGAGAAAAACATCACGGGGTGGTGCGCATTGTATGGGTGTGTGTTACATTAGATTCACTAGGAGGAGTAAGAAAAACATCCCGGGGTGGTGCGCATTGTATGGGTGTGTGTTACATTACATTCACTAGTAGGAGTGAGAAAAACATCACGGGGTGGTGCGCATTGTATGGGTGTGTGTTACATTACATTCACTAGTAGGAGTGAGAAAAACATCACGGGGTGGCACGCAGTGTATGTGTGTGTGTTACATTACATTCACTAGTAGGAGTGAGAAAATCATCACGGGGTGGTGCGCATTGTATGGGTGTGTGTTACATTACATTCACTAGTAGGAGTGAGAAAAACATCACGGGGTGGTGCGCATTGTATGGGTTTGTGTTACATTACATTCACTAGTAGGAGTGAGAAAAACAAAACGGGGTGGTTCGCATTGTATGGGTGTGTGTTACATTAGATTCACTAGTAGGAGTGAGAAAAACATCACGGGGTGGTGCGCATTGTATTGGTGTGTGTTACATTACATTCACTAGTATGAGTGAGAAAAACATCACGGGGTGGTGCGCATTTTATGGGTGTGTGTTACATTACATTCACTAGTAGGAGTGAGAAAAACATCACAGGGTGGTGCGCATTGTATGGGTGTGTGTTACATTAGATTCACTAGTAGGAGTGAAAAAACATCACGGGGTGGTGCGCAATGTATGGGTGTGTGTTACATTACATTCACTAGTAGGAGTGAGAAAAACATCACGGGGTATTGCGCATTGTATGGGTGTGTGTTACATTACATTCACTAGTAGGAGTGAGAAAAACATCACGGGGTGGTGCGCATTGTATGGGTGTGTGTTACATTACATTCACTAATAGGAGTGAGAAAAACATCACGGGGTGGTGCGCATTGTATGGGTGTGTGCTACATTACATTCACTAGTAGGAGTGAGAAAAACATCACGGGGTGGTGCGCATTGTATGGGTATGTGTTACATTACATTCACTAATAGGAGTGAGAAAAACATCACGGGGTGGTGCGCATTGTATGGGTGTGTGTTACATTACATTCACTAGTAGGAGTGAGAAAAACATCACGGGGTGGTGCGCATTGTATGGGTGTGTGTTACATTACATTCACTAGTAGGAGTGAGAAAAACATCACGGGGTGGTGCGCATTGTATGGGTGTGTGTTACATTAGATTCAATAGTAGGAGTGAAAAAACATCACGGGGTGGTGCGCAATGTATGGGTGTGTGTTACATTACATTCACTAGTAGGAGTGAGAAAAACATCACGGGGTATTGCGCATTGTATGGGTGTGTGTTACATTACATTCACTAGTAGGCGTGAGAAAAACATCACGGGGTGGTGCGCATTGTATGGGTGTGTGTTACATTACATTCACTAATAGGAGTGAGAAAAACATCACGGGGTGGTGCGCATTGTATGGGTGTGTGCTACATTACATTCACTAGTAGGAGTGAGAAAAACATCACGGGGTGGTGCGCATTGTATGGGTGTGTGTTACATTACATTCACTAATAGGAGTGAGAAAAACATCACGGGGTGGTGCGCATTGTATGGGTGTGTGTTACATTACATTCACTAGTAGGAGTGACAAAAACATCACGGGGTGGTGCGCATTGTATGGGTGTGTGTTACATTACATTCACTAGTAGGAGTGACAAAAACATCACGGGGTGGTGCGCATTGTATGGGTGTGTGTTACATTACATTCACTAGTAGGAGTGAGAAAAACATCACGGGGTGGTGCGCATTGTATGGGTGTGTGTTACATTACATTCACTAGTAGGAGTGAGAAAAACATCACGGGTTGGTGCGCATTGTATGGGTGTGTGCTACATTACATTCACTAGTAGGAGTGAGAAAAACATCACGGGGTGGGGCGCATTGTATGGGTGTGTGTTACATTACATTCACTAATAGGAGTGAGAAAAACATCACGGGGTGGTGCGCATTGTATGGGTGTGTGTTACATTACATTCACTAGTAGGAGTGAGAAAAACATCACGGGGTGGTGCGCATTGTATTGGTGTGTGTTACATTACATTCACTAGTAGGAGTGAGAAAAACATCACGGGGTGGTGCGCATTGTATTGGTGTGTGTTACATTACATTCACTAGTAGGAGTGAGAAAAACATCACGGGGTGGTGCGCATTGTATGGGTGTGTGTTACATTAGATTCACTAGTAGGAGTGAGAAAAACATCACGGGGTGGTGCGCATTGTATGGGTGTGTGTTACATTACATTCACTAGTAGGAGTGAGAAAAACATCACGGGATGGTGCGCATTGTATGGGTGTATGTTACATTACATTCACTAGTAGGAGTGAGAAAAACATCACGGGGTGGTGCGCATTGTATGGGTGTGTGTTACATTACATTCACTAGTAGGAGTGAGAAAAACATCACGGGGTGGTGCGCATTGTATGGGTGTGTTTTACATTACATTCACTAGTAGGAGTGAGAAAAACATCACGGGGTGGTGCGCATTGTATGGGTGTGTGTTACATTGCATTCACTAGTAGGAGTGAGAAAAACATCACGGGGTGGTGCGCATTTTATGGGTGTGTGTTACATTAGATTCAATAGTAGGAGTGAGAAAAACATCACGGGGTGGTGCGCATTGTATTGGTGTGTGTTACATTAGATTCACTAGTAGGAGTGAGAAAAACATCACGGGGTGGTGCGCATTGTATGGGTGTGTGTTACATTAGATTCACTAGTAGGAGTGAGAAAAACATCACGGGGTGGTGCGCATTGTATGGGTGTGTGTTACATTACATTCACTAGTAGGAGTGAGAAAAACATCACGGGGTGGTGCGCATTGTATGGGTGTGTGTTACATTACATTCACTAGTAGGAGTGAGAAAAACATCACGGGGTGGTGCGCATTGTATGGGTGTGTGTTACATTACATTCACTCGTAGGAGTGAGAAAAACATCACGGGGTGGTGCGCATTGTATGGGTGTGTGTTACATTACATTCACTCGTAGGAGTGAGAAAAACATCATGGGGTGGTGCGCATTGTATGGGTGTGTGTTACATTAGATTCACTAGTAGGAGTGAAAAAACATCATGGGGTGGTGCGCAATGTATGGGTGTGTGTTACATTACATTCACTAGTAGGAGTGAGAAAAACATCACGGGGTATTGCGCATTGTATGGGTGTGTGTTACATTACATTCACTAGTAGGAGTGAGA
The DNA here is from genome assembly GCF_034190915.1 of Cavia porcellus. Taxonomy (NCBI): domain Eukaryota; kingdom Metazoa; phylum Chordata; class Mammalia; order Rodentia; family Caviidae; genus Cavia; species Cavia porcellus. The sequence goes on along the minus strand of NW_026947755.1, from coordinate 193,231 downwards.
AAAACATCACGGGGTGGTGCGCATTGTATGGGTGTGTGTTACATTACATTCACTAATAGGAGTGAGAAAAACATCACGGGGTGGTGTGCATTGTATGGGTGTGTGCTACATTACATTCACTAGTAGGAGTGAGAAAAACATCACGGGGTGGTGCGCATTGTATCGGTGTGTGTTACATTACATTCACTAGTAGGAGTGAGAAAAACATCACGGGGTGGTGCGCATTGTATGGGTGTGTGTTACATTAGATACACTAGTAGGAGTGAAAAAACATCACGGGGTGGTGCGCAATGTATGGGTGTGTGTTACATTACATTCACTAGTAGGAGTGAGAAAAACATCACGGGGTATTGCGCATTGTATGGGTGTGTGTTACATTACATTCACTAGTAGGAGTGAGAAAAACATCACGGGGTGGTGCGCATTGTATGGGTGTGTGTTACATTACATTCACTAATAGGAGTGAGAAAAACATCACGGGGTGGTGCGCATTGTATGGGTGTGTGCTACATTACATTCACTAGTAGGAGTGAGAAAAACATCACGGGGTGGTGCGCATTGTATGGGTGTGTGTTACATTACATTCACTAATAGGAGTGAGAAAAACATCACGGGGTGGTGCGCATTGTATGGGTGTGTGTTACATTACATTCACTAGTAGGAGTGAGAAAAACATCACGGGGTGGTGCGCATTGTATGGGTGTGTGTTACATTACATTCACTAGTAGGAGTGAGAAAAACATCACGGGGTGGTGCGCATTGTATGGGTGTGTGTTACATTAGATTCACTAGTAGGAGTGAAAAAACATCACGGGGTGGTGCGCAATGTATGGGTGTGTGTTACATTACATTCACTAGTAGGAGTGAGAAAAACATCACGGGGTATTGCGCATTGTATGGGTGTGTGTTACATTACATTCACTAGTAGGCGTGAGAAAAACATCACGGGGTGTTGCGCATTGTATGGGTGTGTGTTACATTACATTCAATAATAGGAGTGAGAAAAACATCACGGGGTGGTGCGCATTGTATGGGTGTGTGCTACATTACATTCACTAGTAGGAGTGAGAAAAACATCACGGGTGGTGCGCATTGTATGGGTGTGTGTTACATTACATTCACTAATAGGAGTGAGAAAAACATCACGGGGTGGTGCGCATTGTATGGGTGTGTGTTACATTACATTCACTAGTAGGAGTGAGAAAAACATCACGGGTTGGTGCGCATTGTATGGGTGTGTGCTACATTACATTCACTAGTAGGAGTGAGAAAAACATCACGGGGTGGGGCGCATTGTATGGGTGTGTGTTACATTACATTCACTAATAGGAGTGAGAAAAACATCACGGGGTGGTGCGCATTGTATGGGTGTGTGTTACATTACATTCACTAGTAGGAGTGAGAAAAACATCACGGGGTGGTGCGCATTGTATGGGTGTGTGTTACATTAGATTCACTAGTAGGAGTGAGAAAAACATCACGGGGTGGTGCGCATTGTATTGGTGTGTGTTACATTACATTCACTAGTAGGAGTGAGAAAAACATCACGGGGTGGTGCGCATTGTATGGGTGTGTGTTACATTAAATTCACTAGTAGGAGTGAGAAAAACATCACGGGGTGGTGCGCATTGTATGGGTGTGTGTTACATTACATTCACTAGTAGGAGTGAGAAAAACATCACGGGGTGGTGCGCATTGTATGGGTGTATGTTACATTACATTCACTAGTAGGAGTGAGAAAAACATCACGGGGTTGTGCGCATTGTATGGGTGTGTGTTACATTACATTCACTAGTAGGAGTGAGAAAAACATCACGGGGTGGTGCGCATTGTATGGGTGTGTTTTACATTACATTAACTAGTAGGAGTGAGAAAAACATCACGGGGTGGTGCGCATTGTATGGGTGTGTGTTACATTGCATTCACTAGTAGGAGTGAGAAAAACATCACGGGGTGGTGCGCATTTTATGGGTGTGTGTTACATTAGATTCAATAGTAGGAGTGAGAAAAACATCACGGGGTGGTGCGCATTGTATTGGTGTGTGTTACATTAGATTCACTAGTAGGAGTGAGAAAAACATCACGGGGTGGTGCGCATTGTATGGGTGTGTGTTACATTAGATTCACTAGTAGGAGTGAGAAAAACATCACGGGGTGGTGCGCATTGTATGGGTGTGTGTTACATTACATTCACTAGTAGGAGTGAGAAAAACATCACGGGGTGGTGCGCATTGTATGGGTGTGTGTTACATTACATTCACTCGTAGGAGTGAGAAAAACATCACGGGGTGGTGCGCATTGTATGGGTGTGTGTTACATTACATTCACTCGTAGGAGTGAGAAAAACATCACGGGGTGGTGCGCATTGTATGGGTGTGTGTTACATTAGATTCACTAGTAGGAGTGAGAAAAACATCACGGGGTGGTGCGCATTGTATTGGTGTGTGTTACATTACATTCACTAGTATGAGTGAGAAAAACATCACGGGGTGGTGCGAATTTTATGGGTGTGTGTTACATTACATTCACTAGTAGGAGTGAGAAATACATCACGGGGTGGTGCGCATTGTATGGGTGTGTGTTACATTAGATTCACTAGTAGGAGTGAAAAAACATCATGGGGTGGTGCGCAATGTATGGGTGTGTGTTACATTACATTCACTAGTAGGAGTGAGAAAAACATCACGGGGTATTGCGCATTGTATGGGTGTGTGTTACATTACATTCACTAGTAGGAGTGAGAAAAACATCACGGGGTGGTGCGCATTGTATGGGTGTGTGTTACATTACATTCACTAATAGGAGTGAGAAAAACATCACGGGGTGGTGCGCATTGTATGGGTGTGTGCTACATTACATTCACTAGTAGGAGTGAGAAAAACATCACGGGGTGGTGCGCATTGTATCGGTGTGTGTTACATTACATTCACTAATAGGAGTGAGAAAAACATCATGGGGTGGTGCGCATTGTATGGGTGTGTGTTACATTACATTCACTAGTAGGAGTGAGAAAAACATCACGGGGTGGTGCGCATTGTATGGGTGTGTGTTACATTACATTCACTAGTAGGAGTGAGAAAAACATCACGGGGTGGTGCGCATTGTATGGGTGTGTGTTACATTAGATTCACTAGTAGGAGTGAAAAAACATCACGGGGTGGTGCGCAATGTATGGGTGTGTGTTACATTACATTCACTAGTAGGAGTGAGAAAAACATCACGGGGTATTGCGCATTGTATGGGTGTGTGTTACATTACATTCACTAGTAGGAGTGAGAAAAACATCACGGGTGGTGCGCAGTGTATGTTGTGTGTTACATTACATTCACTAGTAGGAGTGAGAAAATCATCACGGGGTGGTGCGCATTGTATGGGTGTGTGTTACATTACATTCACTAGTACGAGTGAGAAAAACATCACGGGGTGGTGCGCATTGTATGGGTTTGTGTTACATTACATTCACTCGTAGAGTGAGAAAAACAAAACGGGGTGGTGCGCATTGTATGGGTGTGTGTTACATTAGATTCACTAGTAGGAGTGAGAAAAACATCAGGGGTGGTGCGCATTGTATTGGTGTGTGTTACATTACATTCACTAGTATGAGTGAGAAAAACATCACGGGGTGGTGCGCATTTTATGGGTGTGTGTTACATTACATTCACTAGTAGGAGTGAGAAAAACATCACGGGGTGGTGCGCATTGTATGGGTGTGTGTTACATTAGATTCACTAGTAGAGTGAAAAACATCACGGGGTGGTGCGCAATGTATGGGTGTGTGTTACATTACATTCACTAGTAGGAGTGAGAAAAACATCACGGGGAGGTGCGCATTGTATGGGTGTGTGTTACATTACATTCACTAATAGGAGTGAGAAAAACATCACGGGGTGGTGCGCATTGTATGGGTGTGTGCTACATTACATTCACTAGTAGGAGTGAGAAAAACATCACGCGGTGGTGCGCATTGTATGGGTGTGTGTTACATTACATTCACTATAGGAGTGAGAAAAACATCACGGGGTGGTGCGCATTGTATGGGTGTGTGTTACATTACATTCACTAGTAGGAGTGAGAAAAACATCACGGGGTGGTGCGCATTGTATGGGTGTGTGTTACATTACATTCACTAGTAGGAGTGAGAAAAACATCACGGGGTGGTGCGCATGTATGGGTGTGTGTTACATTAGATTCACTAGTAGGAGTGAAAAAACATCACGGGGTGGTGCGCCTTGTATGGGTGTGTGTTACATTACATTCACTAGTAGGAGTGAGAAAAACATCACGGGGGTATTGCGCATTGTATGGGTGTGTGTTACATTACATTCACTAGTAGGCGTGAGAAAAACATCACGGGTTGGTGCGCATTGTATGGGTGTGTGTTACATTACATTCACTAATATTAGTGAGAAAAACATCACGGGGTGGTGCGCATTGTATGGGTGTGTGCTACATTACATTCACTAGTAGGAGTGAGAAAAACATCACGGGGTGGTGCGCATTGTATGGGTGTGTGTTACATTACATTCACTAATAGGAGTGAGAAAAACATCACGGGGTGGTGCGCATTGTATGGGTGTGTGTTACATTACATTCACTAGTAGGAGTGACAAAAACATCACGGGGTGGTGCGCATTGTATGGGTGTGTGTTACATTACATTCACTAGTAGGAGTGAGAAAAACATCACGGGGTGGTGCGCATTGTATGGGTGTGTGTTACATTACATTCACTAGTAGGAGTGAGAAAAACATCACGGGGTGGTGCGCATTGTATGGGTGTGTGTTACATTACATTCACTAGTAGGAGTGAGAAAAACATCACGGGTTGGTGCGCATTGTATGGGTGTGTGCTACATTACATTCACTAGTAGGAGTGAGAAAAACATCACGGGGTGGGGCGCATTGTATGGGTGTGTGTTACATTACATTCACTAATAGGAGTGAGAAAAACATCACGGGGTGGTGCGCATTGTATGGGTGTGTGTTACATTACATTCACTAGTAGGAGTGAGAAAAACATCACGGGGTGGTGCGCATTGTATGGGTGTGTGTTACATTAGATTCACTAGTAGGAGTGAGAAAAACATCACGGGGTGGTGCGCATTGTATTGGGTGTGTGTTACATTACATTCACTAGTAGGAGTGAGAAAAACATCACGGGGTGGTGCGCATTGTATGGGTGTGTGTTACATTAGATTCACTAGTAGGAGTGAGAAAAACATCACGGGGTGGTGCGCATTGTATGGGTGTGTGTTACATTACATTCACTAGTAGGAGTGAGAAAAACATCACGGGGTGGTGCGCATTGTATGGGTGTATGTTACATTACATTCACTAGTAGGAGTGAGAAAAACATCACGGGTGGTGCGCATTGTATGGGTGTGTGTTACATTACATTCACTAGTAGGAGTGAGAAAACATCACGGGGTGGTGCGCATTGTATGGGTGTGTTTTACATTACATTCACTAGTAGGAGTGAGAAAAACATCACGGGGTGGTGCGCATTGTATGGGTGTGTGTTACATTGCATTCACTAGTAGGAGTGAGAAAAACATCACGGGGTGGTGCGCATTTTATGGGTGTGTGTTACATTAGATTCAATAGTAGGAGTGAGAAAAACATCACGGGGTGGTGCGCATTGTATGGGTGTGTGTTACATTAGATTCACTAGTAGGAGTGAGAAAAACATCACGGGGTGGTGCGCATTGTATGGGTGTGTGTTACATTAGATTCACTAGTAGGAGTGAGAAAAACATCACGGGGTGGTGCGCATTGTATGGGTGTGTGTTACATTACATTCACTAGTAGGAGTGAGAAAAACATCACGGGGTGGTGCGCATTGTATGGGTGTGTGTTACATTACATTCACTAGTAGGAGTGAGAAAAACATCACGGGGTGGTGCGCATTGTATGGGTGTGTGTTACATTACATTCACTCGTAGGAGTGAGAAAAACATCACGGGGTGGTGCGCATTGTATGGGTGTGTGTTACATTACATTCACTCGTAGGAGTGAGAAAAACATCACGGGGTGGTGCGCATTCTATGGGTGTGTGTTACATTAGATTCACTAGTAGGAGTGAAAAAACATCACGGGGTGGTGCGCAATGTATGGGTGTGTGTTACATTACATTCACTAGTAGGAGTGAGAAAAACATCACGGGGTATTGCGCATTGTATGGGTGTGTGTTACATTACATTCACTAGTAGGAGTGAGAAAAACATCACGGGGTGGTGCGCATTGTATGGGTGTGTGTTACATTAGATTCACTAGTAGGAGTGAGAAAAACATCACGGGGTGGTGTGCATTGTATGGGTGTGTGCTACATTACATTCACTAGTAGGAGTGAGAAAAACATCACGGGGTGGTGCGCATTGTATCGGTGTGTGTTACATTACATTCACTAATAGGAGTGAGAAAAACATCACGGGGTGGTGCGCATTGTATGGGTGTGTGTTACATTACATTCACTAGTAGGAGTGAGAAAAACATAACGGGGTGGTGCGCAATGTATGGGTGTGTGTTACATTACATTCACTAGTAGGAGTGAGAAAAACATCACGGGGTGGTGCGCTTTGTATGGGTGTGTGTTACATTAGATACACTAGTAGGAGTGAAAAACATCACGGGGTGGTGCGCAATGTATGGGTGTGTGTTACATTACATTCACTAGTAGGAGTGAGAAAAACATCACGGGGTATTGCGCATTGTATGGGTGTGTGTTACATTACATTCACTAGTAGGAGTGAGAAAAACATCACGGGGTGGTGCGCATTGTATGGGTGTGTGTTACATTACATTCACTAATAGGAGTGAGAAAAACATCACGGGGTGGTGCGCATTGTATGGGTGTGTGCTACATTACATTCACTAGTAGGAGTGAGAAAAACATCTCGGGGTGGTGCGCATTGTATGGGTGTGTGTTACATTACATTCACTAATAGGAGTGAGAAAAACATCACGGGGTGGTGCGCATTGTATGGGTGTGTGTTACATTACATTCACTAGTAGGAGTGAGAAAAACATCACGGGGTGGTGCGCATTGTATGGGTGTGTGTTACATTACATTCACTAGTAGGAGTGAGAAAAACATCACGGGGTGGTGCGCATTGTATGGGTGTGTGTTACATTAGATTCACTAGTAGGAGTGAAAAAACATCACGGGGTGGTGCGCAATGTATGGGTGTGTGTTACATTACATTCACTAGTAGGAGTGAGAAAAACATCACGGGGTATTGCGCATTGTATGGGTGTGTGTTACATTACATTCACTAGTAGGAGTGAGAAAAACATCACGGGGTGGTGCGCATTGTATGGGTGTGTGTTACATTACATTCACTAATAGGAGTGAGAAAAACATCACGGGGTGGTGCGCATTGTATGGGTGTGTGCTACATTACATTCACTAGTAGGAGTGAGAAAAACATCACGGGGTGGTGCGCATTGTATGGGTGTGTGTTACATTACATTCACTAATAGGAGTGAGAAAAACATCACGGGGTGGTGCGCATTGTATGGGTGTGTGTTACATTACATTCACTAGTAGGAGTGACAAAAACATCACGGGGTGGTGCGCATTGTATGGGTGTGTGTTACATTACATTCACTAGTAGGAGTGAGAAAAACATCACGGGGTGGTGCGCATTGTATGGGTGTGTGTTACATTACATTCACTAGTAGGAGTGAGAAAAACATCACGGGGTGGTGCGCATTATATGGGTGTGTGTTACATTACATTCACTAGTAGGAGTGAGAAAAACATCACGGGTTGGTGCGCATTGTATGGGTGTGTGCTACATTATATTCACTAGTAGGAGTGAGAAAAACATCACGGGGTGGGGCCCATTGTATGGGTGTGTGTTACATTACATTCACTAATAGGAGTGAGAAAAACATCACGGGGTGGTGTGTATTGTATGGGTGTGTGTTACATTACATTCACTAGTAGGAGTGAGAAAAACATCACGGGGTGGTGCGCATTGTATGGGTGTGTGTTACATTAGATTCACTAGTAGGAGTGAGAAAAACATCACGGGGTGGTGCGCATTGTATTGGTGTGTGTTACATTACATTCACTAGTAGGAGTGAGGAAAACATCACGGGGTGGTGCGCATTGTATGGGTGTGTGTTACATTAGATTCACTAGTAGGAGTGAGAAAAACATCACGGGGTGGTGCGCATTGTATGGGTGTGTGTTACATTACATTCACTAGTAGGAGTGAGAAAAACATCACGGGGTGGTGCGCATTGTATGAGTGTATGTTACATTACATTCACTAGTAGGAGTGAGAAAAACATCACGGGGTGGTGCGCATTGTATGGGTGTGTGTTACATTACATTCACTCGTAGGAGTGAGAAAAACATCACGGGGTGGTGCGCATTCTATGGGTGTGTGTTACATTAGATTCACTAGTAGGAGTGAAAAAACATCACGGGGTGGTGCGCATTGTATGGGTGTGTGTTACATTAGATTCACTAGTAGGAGTGAGAAAAACATCACGGGGTGGTGTGCATTGTATGGGTGTGTGCTACATTACATTCACTAGTAGGAGTGAGAAAAACATCACGGGGTGGTGCGCATTGTATCGGTGTGTGTTACATTAGATTCACTAGTAGGAGTGAGAAAAACATCACGGGGTGGTGTGCATTGTATGGGTGTGTGCTACATTACATTCACTAGTAGGAGTGAGAAAAACATCACGGGGTGGTGCGCATTGTATCGGTGTGTGTTACATTACATTCACTAATAGGAGTGAGAAAAACATCACGGGGTGGTGCGCATTGTATGGGTGTGTGTTACATTACATTCACTAGTAGGAGTGAGAAAAACATAACGGGGTGGTGCGCAATGTATGGGTGTGTGTTACATTACATTCACTAGTAGGAGTGAGAAAAACATCACGGGGTGGTGCGCTTTGTATGGGTGTGTGTTACATTAGATACACTAGTAGGAGTGAAAAAACATCACGGGGTGGTGCGCAATGTATGGGTGTGTGTTACATTACATTCACTAGTAGGAGTGAGAAAAACATCACGGGGTATTGCGCATTGTATGGGTGTGTGTTACATTACATTCACTAGTAGGAGTGAGAAAAACATCACGGGGTGGTGCGCATTGTATGGGTGTGTGTTACATTACATTCACTAATAGGAGTGAGAAAAACATCACGGGGTGGTGCGCATTGTATGGGTGTGTGCTACATTACATTCACTAGTAGGAGTGAGAAAAACATCACGGGGTGGTGCGCATTGTATGGGTGTGTGTTACATTACATTCACTAATAGGAGTGAGAAAAACATCACGGGGTGGTGCGCATTGTATGGGTGTGTGTTACATTACATTCACTAGTAGGAGTGAGAAAAACATCACGGGGTGGTGCGCATTGTATGGGTGTGTGTTACATTACATTCACTAGTAGGAGTGAGAAAAACATCACGGGGTGGTGCGCATTGTATGGGTGTGTGTTACATTAGATTCACTAGTAGGAGTGAAAAAACATCACGGGGTGGTGCGCAATGTATGGGTGTGTGTTACATTACATTCACTAGTAGGAGTGAGAAAAACATCACGGGGTATTGCGCATTGTATGGGTGTGTGTTACATTACATTCACTAGTAGGAGTGAGAAAAACATCACGGGGTGGTGCGCATTGTATGGGTGTGTGTTACATTACATTCACTAATAGGAGTGAGAAAAACATCACGGGGTGGTGCGCATTGTATGGGTGTGTGCTACATTACATTCACTAGTAGGAGTGAGAAAAACATCACGGGGTGGTGCGCATTGTATGGGTGTGTGTTACATTACATTCACTAATAGGAGTGAGAAAAACATCACGGGGTGGTGCGCATTTTATGGGTGTGTGTTACATTACATTCACTAGTAGGAGTGACAAAAACATCACGGGGTGGTGCGCATTGTATGGGTGTGTGTTACATTACATTCACTAGTAGGAGTGAGAAAAACATCACGGGGTGGTGCGCATTGTATGGGTGTGTGTTACATTAGATTCACTAGTAGGAGTGAGAAAAACATCACGGGGTGGTGCGCATTGTATGGGTGTGTGTTACATTAGATTCACTAGTAGGAGTGAGAAAAACATCACGGGGTGGTGCGCATTGTATGGGTGTGTGTTACATTAGATTCACTAGTAGGAGTGAGAAAAACATCACGGGGTGGTGCGCATTGTATGGGTGTGTGCTACATTACATTCACTAGTAGGAGTGAGAAAAACATCACGGGGTGGTGCGCATTGTATCGGTGTGTGTTACATTACATTCACTAATAGGAGTGAGAAAAACATCACGGGGTGGTGCGCATTGTATGGGTGTGTGTTACATTACATTCACTAGTAGGAGTGAGAAAAACATCACGGGGTGGTGCGCAATGTATGGGTGTGTGTTACATTACATTCACTAGTAGGAGTGAGAAAAACATCACGGGGTGGTGCGCTTTGTATGGGTGTGTGTTACATTAGATACACTAGTAGGAGTGAAAAAACATCACGGGGTGGTGCGCAATGTATGGGTGTGTGTTACATTACATTCACTAGTAGGAGTGAGAAAAACATCACGGGGTATTGCGCATTGTATGGGTGTGTGTTACATTACATTCACTAGTAGGAGTGAGAAAAACATCACGGGGTGGTGCGCATTGTATGGGTGTGTGTTACATTACATTCACTAATAGGAGTGAGAAAAACATCACGGGGTGGTGCGCATTGTATGGGTGTGTGCTACATTACATTCACTAGTAGGAGTGAGAAAAACATCACGGGTGGTGCGCATTGTATGGGTGTGTGTTACATTACATTCACTAATAGGAGTGAGAAAAACATCACGGGGTGGTGCGCATTGTATGGGTGTGTGTTACATTACATTCACTAGTAGGAGTGAGAAAAACATCACGGGGTGGTGCGCATTGTATGGGTGTGTGTTACATTACATTCACTAGTAGGAGTGAGAAAAACATCACGGGGTGGTGCGCATTGTATGGGTGTGTGTTACATTAGATTCACTAGTAGGAGTGAAAAAACATCACGGGGTGGTGCGCAATGTATGGGTGTGTGTTACATTACATTCACTAGTAGGAGTGAGAAAAACATCACGGGGTATTGCGCATTGTATGGGTGTGTGTTACATTACATTCACTAGTAGGCGTGAGAAAAACATCACGGGGTGGTGCGCATTGTATGGGTGTGTGTTACATTACATTCACTAATAGGAGTGAGAAAAACATCACGGGGTGGTGCGCATTGTATGGGTGTGTGCTACATTACATTCACTAGTAGGAGTGAGAAAAACATCACGGGGTGGTGCGCATTGTATGGGTGTGTGTTACATTACATTCACTAATAGGAGTGAGAAAAACATCACGGGGTGGTGCGCATTGTATGGGTGTGTGTTACATTACATTCACTAGTAGGAGTGAGAAAAACATCACGGGGTGGTGCGCATTGTATGGGTGTGTGTTACATTACATTCACTAGTAGGAGTGAGAAAAACATCACGGGGTGGTGCGCATTGTATGGGTGTGTGTTACATTACATTCACTAGTAGGAGTGAGAAAAACATCACGGGGTGGTGCGCATTATATGGGTGTGTGTTACATTACATTCACTAGTAGGAGTGAGAAAAACATCACGGGGTGGTGCGCATTGTATGGGTGTGTGTTACATTAGATTCACTAGTAGGAGTGAGAAAAACATCACGGGGTGGTGCGCATTGTATGGGTGTGTGTTACATTAGATTCACTAGTAGGAGTGAGAAAAACATCACGGGGTGGTGCGCATTGTATGGGTGTGTGTTACATTAGATTCACTAGTAGGAGTGAGAAAAACATCACGGGGTGGTGCGCATTGTATGGGTGTGTGTTACATTACATTCACTAGTAGGAGTGAGAAAAACATCACGGGGTGGTGCGCATTGTATGAGTGTATGTTACATTACATTCACTAGTAGGAGTGAGAAAAACATCACGGGGTGGTGCGCATTGTATGGGTGTTTGTTACATTAGATTCACTAGTAGGAGTGAGAAAAACATCACGGGGTGGTGCGCATTGTATGGGTGTGTTTTACATTACATTCACTAGTAGGAGTGAGAAAAACATCACGGGGTGGTGCGCATTGTATGGGTGTGTGTTACATTGCATTCACTAGTAGGAGTGAGAAAAACATCACGGGGTGGTGCGCATTTTATGGGTGTGTGTTACATTAGATTCAATAGTAGGAGTGAGAAAAACATCACGGGGTGGTGCGCATTGTATTGGTGTGTGTTACATTAGATTCACTAGTAGGAGTGAGAAAAACATCACGGGGTGGTGCGCATTGTATGGGTGTGTGTTACATTAGATTCACTAGTAGGAGTGAGAAAAACATCACGGGGTGGTGCGCATTGTATGGGTGTGTGTTACATTACATTCACTAGTAGGAGTGAGAAAAACATCACGGGGTGGTGCGCATTTTATGGGTGTGTGTTACATTACATTCACTAGTAAGAGTGAGAAATACATCACGGGGTGGTGCGCATTGTATGGGTGTGTGTTACATTAGATTCACTAGTAGGAGTGAAAAAACATCATGGGGTGGTGCGCAATGTATGGTGTGTGTTCCATTACATTCACTAGTAGGAGTGAGAAAAACATCACGGGGTATTGCGCATTGTATGGGTGTGTGTTACATTACATTCACTAGTAGGAGTGAGAAAAACATCACGGGGTGGTGCGCATTGTATGGGTGTGTGTTACATTACATTCACTAGTAGGAGTGAGAAAAACATCACGGGGTGGTGCGCATTGTATGGGTGTGTGTTACATTACATTCACTAATAGGAGTGAGAAAAACATCACGGGGTGGTGCGCATTGTATCGGTGTGTGTTACATTACATTCACTAATAGGAGTGAGAAAAACATCATGGGGTGGTGCGCATTGTATGGGTGTGTGTTACATTACATTCACTAATAGGAGTGAGAAAAACATCTCGGGGTGGTGCGCATTGTATGGGTGTGTGTTACATTACATTCACTAGTAGGAGTGAGAAAAACATCTCGGGGTGGTGCGCATTGTATGGGTGTGTGTTACATTAGATTCACTAGTAGGAGTGAAAAAACATCACGGGGTGGTGCGCAATGTATGGGTGTGTGTTACATTAGATTCACTGGTAGGAGTGAGAAAAACATCACGGGGTATTGCGCATTGTATGGGTGTGTGTTACATTACATTCACTAGTAGGAGTGAGAAAAACATCACGGGGTGGTGCGCAATGTATGGGTGTGTGTTACATTACATTCACTAATAGGAGTGAGAAGAACATCACGGGGTGGTGCGCATTGTATGGGTGTGTGTTACATTACATTCACTAGTAGGAGTGAGAAAAACATCACGGGGTGGTGCGCATTGTATGGGTGTGTGTTACATTACATTCACTAGTAGGAGTGAGAAAAACATCACGGGGTGGTGCGCATTGTATGGGTGTGTGTACATTACATTCACTAGTAGGAGTGAGAAAAACATCACGGGGTGGTGCGCTTGGATGGGTGTGTGTTACATTACATTCACTAGTAGGAGTGAGAAAACATCACGGGGTGGTGCGCTTGGATGGGTGTGTGTTACATTACATTCACTAGTAGGAGTGAGAAAAACGTCACGGGGTGGTGCGCATTGTATGGGTGTGTGCTACATTACATTCACTAGTAGGAGTGAGAAAACATCACGGGGTGGTGCGCATTGTATGGGTGTGTGCTACATTACATTCACTAGTAGGAGTGAGAAAAACATCACGGGGTGGGGCGGATTGTATGGGTGTGTGTTACATTACATTAACTAATAGGAGTGAGAAAAACATCACGGGTGGTGCGCATTTTATGGGTGTGTGTTACATTACATTCACTAGTAGGAGTGAGAAAAACATCACGGGGTGGTGCGCATAGTATGGGTGTGTGTTACATTACATTCACTAGTAGGAGTGAGAAAAACATCACGGGGTGGTGCGCATTGTATGGGTGTTTGTTACATTAGATTCCCTAGTAGGAGTGAGAAAATCATCACGAGGTGGTGCGCATTGTATGGGTGTGTGTTACATTACATTCACTAGTAGGAGTGAGAAAAACATCACGACGGGGTGGTGCGCATTGTATGGGTGTGTGTTACATTAGATTCACTAGTAGGAGTGAGAAAAATATCACGGGGTGGTGCGCATTGTATGGGTGTGTGTTACATTAGATTCACTAGTAGGAGTGAGAAAAACATCACGGGGTGGTGCGCATGTATGGGTGTGTGTTACATTACATTCACTAGTAGGAGTGAAAATCATCACGGGGTGGTGCGCATTGTATGGGTGTGTGTTACATTAGATTCACTAGTAGGAGTGGGAAAAACATCACGGGGTGGTGCGCATTGTATGGGTGTGTGTTACATTACATTCACTAGTAGGAGTGAGAAAAACATCACGGGGTGGTACGCATGTATGGGTGTGTGTTACATTCCATTCACTAGTAGGAGTGAGAAAAACATCACGGGGTGGTGCGCATTGTATGGGTGTGTGTTACATTACATTCACTAGTAGGAGTGACAAAAACATCACGGGGTGGTGCGCATTATTTGGGTGTGTGTTACATTACATTCACTAGTAGGAGTGACAAAAACATCACGGGGTGGTGCGCATTGTATGGGTGTGTGTTACATTAGATTCACTAGGAGGAGTTAGAAAAACATCCCGGGGTGGTGCGCATTGTATGGGTGTGTGTTACATTAGATTCACTAGGAGGAGTTAGAAAAACATCCCGGGGGTGGTGCGCATTGTATGGGTGTGTGTTACATTACATTCACTAGTAGGAGTGAGAAAAACATCACGGGGTGGTGCGCATTGTATGGGTGTGTGTTACATTAGATTCACTAGTAGGAGTGAGAAAATCATCACGTGGTGGTGCGCATTGTATGGGTGTGTGTTACATTACATTCACTAGTAGGAGTGAGAAAAACATCACGGGGTGGTGCGCATTGTATGGGTGTGTGTTACATTACATTCACTAGTAGGAGTGAGAAAAACATCACGGGGTGGCACGCAGTGTATGTGTGTGTGTTACATTACATTCACTAGTAGGAGTGAGAAAATCATCACGGGGTGGTGCGCATTGTATGGGTGTGTGTTACATTACATTCACTAGTAGGAGTGAGAAAAACATCACGGGGTGGTGCGCATTGTATGGGTTTGTGTTACATTACATTCACTAGTAGGAGTGAGAAAAACATCACGGGGTGGTGCGCATTGTATGGGTGTGTGTTACATTAGATTCACTAGTAGGAGTGAGAAAAACATCACGGGGTGGTGCGCATTGTATTGGTGTGTGTTACATTACATTCACTAGTATGAGTGAGAAAAACATCACGGGGTGGTGCGCATTTTATGGGTGTGTGTTACATTACATTCACTAGTAGGAGTGAGAAAAACATCACGGGGTGGTGCGCATTGTATGGGTGTGTGTTACATTAGATTCACTAGTAGGAGTGAAAAAACATCACGGGGTGGTGCGCAATGTATGGGTGTGTGTTACATTACATTCACTAGTAGGAGTGAGAAAAACATCACGGGGTGGTGCGCAATGTATGGGTGTGTGTTACATTACATTCACTAGTAGGAGTGAGAAAAAGATCACGCGGTATTGCGCATTGTATGGGTGTGTGTTGCATTACATTCACTAGTAGGAGTGAGAAAAACATCACGGGGTGGTGCGCATTGTACGGGTGTGTGTTACATTACATTCACTAATAGGAGTGAGAAAAACATCACGGGGTGGTGCGCATTGTATGGGTGTGTGCTACATTACATTCACTAGTAGGAGTGAGAAAAACATCACAGGGTGGTGCGCATTGTATGGGTGTGTGTTACATTACATTCACTAATAGGAGTGAGAAAAACATCACGGGGTGGTGCGCATTGTATGGGTGTGTGTTACATTAGATTCACTAGTAGGAGTGAGAAAAACATAACGGGGTGGTGCGCATTGTATGGGTGTGTGTTACATTAGATTCACTAGTAGGAGTGAGAAAAACATCACGGGGTGGTGCGCATTGTATGGGTGTGTGTTACATTACATTCACTAGTAGGAGTGAGAAAAACATCACGCGGTGTGCGCATTGTATGGGTGTTTGTTACATTAGATTCCCTAGTAGGAGTGAGAAAATCATCACGGGGTGGTGCGCATTGTATGGGTTTGTGTTACATTACATTCACTAGTAGGAGTGAGAAAAACATCACGGGGTGGTGGCATTGTATGGGTGTGTGTTACATTAGATTCACTAGTAGGAGTGAGAAAAACATCACGGGGTGGTGCGCATTGTATGGGTGTGTGTTACATTACATTCACTAGTAGGAGTGGGAAAAACATCACGGGGTGGTG
Organism: Cavia porcellus; assembly: GCF_034190915.1. Taxonomy (NCBI): domain Eukaryota; kingdom Metazoa; phylum Chordata; class Mammalia; order Rodentia; family Caviidae; genus Cavia; species Cavia porcellus. The sequence continues at coordinate 176,834 of NW_026947755.1, read as the reverse complement.
CGCATTGTATGGGTGTCTGTTACATTACATTCACTAGTAGGAGTGGGAAAATCATCACGTGGTGGTGCCCATTGTATGGGTGTGTGTACATTAGATTCACTAGTAGGAGTGGGAAAAACATCACGGGGTGGTGCGCATTGTATGGGTGTGTGTTACATTACATTCACTAGTAGGAGTGAGAAAACATCACGGGTGGTGCGCATTGTATGGGTGTTTGTTACATTAGATTCACTAGTAGGAGTGAGAAAATCATCACGGGGTGGTGCGCATTGTATGGGTGTGTGTTACATTACATTCACTAGTAGGAGTGAAAAAACATCACGGGGTGGTGCGCATTGTATGGGTGTTTGTTACATTAGATTCACTAGTAAGAGTGAGAAAAACATCACGGGGTGGTGCGCATTGTATGGGTGTGTGTTACATTACATTCACTAGTAGGAGTGAGAAAAACATCACGGGGTGGTTCGCATTGTATGGGTGTATGTTACATTTACATTCACTAGTAGGAGTGAGAAAAACATCACGGGGTGGTGCGCATTGTATGGGTGTGTGTTACATTACATTCACTAGTAGGAGTGAGAAAAACATCACGGGGTGGTGCGCATTGTATGGGTGTGTTTTACATTACATTCACTAGTAGGAGTGAGAAAAACATCACGGGGTGGTGCGCATTGTATGGGTGTGTGTTACATTAGATTCACTAGTAGGAGTGAGAAAAACATCACGGGGTGGTGCGCATTTTATGGGTGTGTGTTACATTAGAATTCACTAGTAGGAGTGAGAAAAACATCACGGGGTGGTGCGCATTGTATGGGTGTGTGTTACATTAGATTCACTAGTAGGAGTGAGAAAAACATCACGGGGTGGTGCGCATTGTATGGGTGTGTGTTACATTAGATTCACTAGTAGGAGTGAGAAAAACATCACGGGGTGGTGCGCATTGTATGGGTGTGTGTTACATTACATTCACTAGTAGGAGTGAGAAAAACATCACGGGCTGGTGCGCATTGTATGGGTGTGTGTTACATTACATTCACTAGTAGGAGTGAGAAAAACATCACGGGGTGGTGCGCATTGTATGGGTGTGTGTTACATTACATTCACTCGTAGGAGTGAGAAAAACATCACGGGGTGGTGCGCATTGTATGGGTGTGTGTTACATTACACTCACTAGTAGGAGTGAGAAAAACATCACGGGGTGGTGCGCATTTTATGGGTGTGTGTTACATTAGATTCACTAGTAGGAGTGAGAAAAACATCACGGGGTGGTGCGCATTTTATGGGTGTGTGTTACATTACATTCACTAGTAGGAGTGAGAAAAACATCACGGGGTGGTGCGCATTGTATGGGTGTGTGTTACATTACATTCACTAGTAGGAGTGAGAAAAACATCACGGGGTGGTGCGCATTGTATGGGTGTGTGTTACATTACATTCACTAGTAGGAGTGAGAAAAACATCACGGTGTGGTGCGCATTGTATGGGTGTGTGTTACATTACATTCACTAGTAGGAGTGAGGAAAACATCACGGGGTGGTGCGCATTGTATGGGTGTGTGTTACATTACATTCACTAGTAGGAGTGACAAAAACATCACGGGGTGGTGCGCATTGTATGGGTGTGTGTTACATTACATTCACTAGTAGGAGTGAGAAAAACATCACGGGGTGGTGCGCATTGTATGGGTGTGTGTTACATTAGATTCACTAGTAAGAGTGAGAAAAACATCACGGGGTGGTGCGCATTGTATGGGTGTGTGTTACATTACATTCACTAGTATGAGTGAGAAAACATCACGGGGTGGTGCGCATTTTATGGGTGTGTGTTACATTACATTCACTAGTAGGAGTGAAAAAACATCACGGGGTGGTGCGCATTGTATGGGTGTGTGTTACATTACATTCACTAGTAGGAGTGAGAAAATCATCACGGGGTGGTGCGCATTGTATGGGTGTGTGTTACATTACATTCACTAGTAGGAGTGAGAAAAACATCACGGGGTGGTACGCATTGTATGGGTGTGTGTTACATTACATTCACTAGTAGGAGTGAGAAAAACATCACGGGGTGGTGCGCATTGTATGGGTGTGTTTTACATTACATTCACTAGTAGGAGTGAGAAAAACATCACGGGGTGGTGCGCATTGTATGGGTGTGTGTTACATTACATTCACTAGTAGGAGTGAGAAAAACATCACGTGGTGGTGCGCATTGTATGGGTGTGTTTTACATTACATTCACTAGTAGGAGTGAGAAAAACATCACGGGGTGGTGCGCATTGTATGGGTGTGTGTTACATTACATTCACTCGTAGGAGTGAGAAAAACATCACGGGGTGGTGCGCATTTTATGGGTGTGTGTTACATTAGATTCACTAGTAGGAGTGAGAAAAACATCACGGGGTGGTGCGCATTGTATTGGTGTGTGTTACATTAGATTCACTAGTAGGAGTGAGAAAAACATCACGGGGTGGTGCGCATTGTATGGGTGTGTGTTACATTACATTCACTAGTAGGAGTGAGAAAAACATCACGGGGTGGTGCGCATTGTATGGGTGTGTGTTACATTACATTCACTAGTAGGAGTGAGAAAAACATCACGGGGTGGTGCGCATTTTATGGGTGTGTGTTACATTAGATTCACTAGTAGGAGTGAGAAAAACATCACGGGGTGGTGCGCATTGTATTGGTGTGTGTTACATTAGATTCACTAGTAGGAGTGAGAAAAACATCACGGGGTGGTGCGCATTGTATGGGTGTGTGTTACATTACATTCACTAGTAGGAGTGAGAAAAACATCACGGGGTGGTGCGCATTGTATGGGTGTGTGTTACATTACATTCACTAGTAGGAGTGAGAAAAACATCACGGGGTGGTGCGCATTGTATGGGTGTGTGTTACATTACATTCACTAGTAGGAGTGAGAAAAACATCACGGGGTGGTGCGCATTGTATGGGTGTGTGTTACATTACATTCACTAGTAGGAGTGAGAAAAACATCACGGGGTGGTGCGCATTGTATGGGTGTGTGTTACATTACATTCACTCGTAGGAGTGAGAAAAACATCACGGGGTGGTGCGCATTGTATGGGTGTGTGTTACATTACACTCACTAGTAGGAGTGAGAAAAAAAATCACGGGGTGGTGCGCATTGTATGGGTGTGTGTTACATTACACTCACTAGTAGGAGTGAGAAAAAAATCACGGGGTGGTGCGCATTTTATGGGTGTGTGTTACATTACATTCACTAGTAGGAGTGAGAAAAACATCACGGGGTGGTGCGCATTGTATGGGTGTGTGTTAGATTAGATTCACTAGTAGGAGTGAGAAAATCATCACGGTGTGGTGCGCATTGTATGGGTGTTTGCTACATTACATTCACTAGTAGGAGTGAGAAAAACATCACGGGGTGGTGCGCATTGTATGGGTGTGTGTTACATTAGATTCACAAGTAGGAGTGAGAAAAACATCACGGGGTGGTGCGCATTGTATGGGTGAGTGTTGCATTACATTCACAAGTAGGAGTGAGAAAAACATCACGGGGTGGTGGGCATTGTATGGGTGTGTGTTACATTAGATTCACTAGTAGGAGTGAGAAAATCATCACGGGGTGGTGCGCATTGTATGGGTGTGTGTTACATTACATTCACTAGTAGGAGTGAGAAAATCATCACGGGGTGGTGCGCATTTTATGTGTGTGTGTTACATTACATTCACTAGTAGGAGTGAGAAAAACATCACGGGGTGGTGCGCATTGTATCGGTGTGTGTTACATTACATTCACTAGTAGGAGTGAGAAAAACATCACGGGGTGGTGCGCATTGTATGGGTGTGTGTTACATTACATTCACTAGTAGGAGTGAGAAAAACATCACCGGGTGGTGCGCATTGTATGGGTGTGTGTTACATTACATTCACTAGTAGGAGTGAGAAAAACCTCACCGGGTGGTGTGCATTGTATGGGTGTGTGTTACATTACATTCACTAGTAGGAGTGAGAAAATCATCATGGGGTGGTGCGCATTGTATGGGTGTGTGTTACATTACATTCACTAGTAGGAGTGAGAAAAACATCACGGGGTGGTACGCATTGTATGGTGTGTGTTACATAACATTCACTAGTAGGAGTGAGAAAAACATCACGGGGTGGTGCGCATTGTATGGGTGTGTTTTACATTACATTCACTAGTAGGAGTGAGAAAAACATCACGGGGTGGTTCGCATTGTATGGGTGTGTGTTACATTACATTCACTAGTAGGAGTGAGAAAAACATCACCCGGTGGTACGCATTGTATGGGTGTGTGTTACATTACATTCACTAGTAGGAGTGAGAAAATCATCACGGGTGGTGCGCATTATATGGGTGTGTGTACATTAGATTCACTAGTAGGAGTGAGAAAAACATCACGGGGTGGTGGGCATTGTATGGGTGTGTGTTACATTACATTCACTAGTAGGAGTGAGAAAACATCACGGGGTGGTGCGCATTGTATGGGTGTGTGTTACATTACATTCACTCGTAGGAGTGAGAAAAACATCACGGAGTGGTGCGCATTGTATGGGTGTGTGTTACATTACATTCACTCGTAGGAGTGAGAAAAACATCACGGGGTGGTGCGCATTGTATGGGTGTGTGTTACATTACACTCACTAGTAGGAGTGAGAAAAACATTACGGGGTGGTGCGCATTTTATGGGTGTGTGTTACATTAGATTCACTAGTAGGAGTGAGAAAAAAATCACGGGGTGGTGCGCATTGTATGGCTGTGTGTTACATTACATTCACTAGTAGGAGTGAGAAAAACATCACGGGGTGGTGCGCATTGTATGGGTGTGTGTTACATTACATTCACTAGTAGGAGTGATAAAAACATCACGGGGTGGTGCGCATTGTATGGGTGTGTGTTACATTAGATTCACTAGTAAGAGTGAGAAAAACATCACGAGGTGGTGCGCATTGTATTGGTGTGTGTTACATTACATTCACTAGTATGAGTGAGAAAAACATCACGGGGTGGTGCGCATTTTATGGGTGTGTGTTACATTACATTCACTAGTAGGAGTGAAAAAACATCACGGGGTGGTGCGCATTGTATGGGTGTGTGTTACATTACATTCACTAGTAGGAGTGAGAAAAACATCACGGGGTGGTACGCATTGTATGGTTGTGTGTTACATTACATTCACTAGTAGGAGTGTGAAAAACATCACGGGGTGGTGCGCATTGTATGGGTGTGTGTTACATTACATTCACTAGTAGGAGTGAGAAAAACATCACGGGGTGGTGCGCATTGTATGGGTGTGTTTTACATTACATTCACTAGTAGGAGTGAGAAAAACATCACGGGGTGGTGCGCATTGTATGGGTGTGTGTTACATTACATTCACTAGTAGGAGTGAGAAAAACATCACGGGGTGGTGCGCATTGTATGGGTGTGTTTTACATTACATTCACTAGTAGGAGTGAGAAAAACATCACGGGGTGGTGCGCATTGTATGGGTGTGTGTTACATTACATTCACTAGTAGGAGTGAGAAAAACATCACGGGTGGTGCGCATTGTATGGGTGTGTGTTACATTAGATTCACTAGTAGGAGTGAGAAAAACATCACGGGTGGTGCGCATTGTATTGGTGTGTGTTACATTAGATTCACTAGTAGGAGTGAGAAAAACATCACGGGGTGGTGCGCATTGTATGGGTGTGTGTTACATTACATTCACTAGTAGGAGTGAGAAAAACATCACGGGGTGGTGCGCATTGTATGGGTGTGTGTTACATTACATTCACTAGTAGGAGTGAGAAAAACATCACGGGGTGGTGCGCATTGTATGGGTGTGTGTTACATTACATTCACTAGTAGGAGTGAGAAAAACATCACGGGGTGGTGCGCATTGTATGGGTGTGTGTTACATTACATTCACTAGTAGGAGTGAGAAAAACATCACGGGGTGGTGCGCATTGTATGGGTGTGTGTTACATTACATTCACTCGTAGGAGTGAGAAAAACATCACGGGGTGGTGCGCATTGTATGGGTGTGTGTTACATTACACTCACTAGTAGGAGTGAGAAAAAAATCACGGGGTGGTGCGCATTGTATGGGTGTGTGTTACATTACACTCACTAGTAGGAGTGAGAAAAAAATCACGGGGTGGTGCGCATTTTATGGGTGTGTGTTACATTACATTCACTAGTAGGAGTGAGAAAAACATCACGGGGTGGTGCGCATTGTATGGGTGTGTGTTAGATTAGATTCACTAGTAGGAGTGAGAAAATCATCACGGTGTGGTGCGCATTGTATGGGTGTTTGCTACATTACATTCACTAGTAGGAGTGAGAAAAACATCACGGGGTGGTGCGCATTGTATGGGTGTGTGTTACATTAGATTCACAAGTAGGAGTGAGAAAAACATCACGTGGTGGTGCGCATTGTATGGGTGAGTGTTGCATTACATTCACAAGTAGGAGTGAGAAAAACATCACGGGGTGGTGGGCATTGTATGGGTGTGTGTTACATTAGATTCACTAGTAGGAGTGAGAAAATCATCACGGGGTGGTGCGCATTGTATGGGTGTGTGTTACATTACATTCACTAGTAGGAGTGAGAAAATCATCACGGGGTGGTGCGCATTTTATGTGTGTGTGTTACATTACATTCACTAGTAGGAGTGAGAAAAACATCACGGGGTGGTGCGCATTGTATCGGTGTGTGTTACATTACATTCACTAGTAGGAGTGAGAAAAACATCACGGGGTGGTGCGCATTGTATGGGTGTGTGTTACATTACATTCACTAGTAGGAGTGAGAAAAACATCACCGGGTGGTGCGCATTGTATGGGTGTGTGTTACATTACATTCACTAGTAGGAGTGAGAAAAACCTCACCGGGTGGTGTGCATTGTATGGGTGTGTGTTACATTACATTCACTAGTAGGAGTGAGAAAATCATCACGGGGTGGTGCGAATTGTATGGGTGTGTGTTACATTACATTCACTAGTAGGAGTGAGAAAAACATCACGGGGTGGTACGCATTGTATGGGTGTGTGTTACATAACATTCACTAGTAGGAGTGAGAAAAACATCACGGGGTGGTGCGCATTGTATGGGTGTGTTTTACATTACATTCACTAGTAGGAGTGAGAAAAACATCACGGGGTGGTTCGCATTGTATGGGTGTGTGTTACATTACATTCACTAGTAGGAGTGAGAAAAACATCACCCGGTGGTACGCATTGTATGGGTGTGTGTTACATTACATTCACTAGTAGGAGTGAGAAAATCATCACGGGGTGGTGCGCATTGTATGGGTGTGTGTTACATTAGATTCACTAGTAGGAGTGAGAAAAACATCACGGGGTGGTGGGCATTGTATGGGTGTGTGTTACATTACATTCACTAGTAGGAGTGAGAAAAACATCACGGGGTGGTGCGCATTGTATGGGTGTGTGTTACATTACATTCACTCGTAGGAGTGAGAAAAACATCACGGAGTGGTGCGCATTGTATGGGTGTGTGTTACATTACATTCACTCGTAGGAGTGAGAAAAACATCACGGGGTGGTGCGCATTGTATGGGTGTGTGTTACATTACACTCACTAGTAGGAGTGAGAAAAACATCACGGGGTGGTGCGCATTTTATGGGTGTGTGTTACATTAGATTCACTAGTAGGAGTGAGAAAAAAATCACGGGGTGGTGCGCATTGTATGGGTGTGTGTTACATTACATTCACTAGTAGGAGTGAGAAAAACATCACGGGGTGGTGCGCATTGTATGGGTGTGTGTTACATTAGATTGACTAGTAGGAGTGAGAAAAACATCACGGGGTGGTGCGCATTGTATGGGTGTTTGTTACATTAGATTCACTAGTAGGAGTGAGAAAATCATCACGGGGTGGTGCGCATTGTATGGGTGTGTGTTACATTACATTCACTAGTAGGAGTGAGAAAAACATCACGGGGTGGTGCGCATTGTATGTGTGTTTGTTACATTACATTCATTAGTAGGAGTGAGAAAAACATCACGGGGTGGTGCGCATTGTATGGGTGTGTGTTACATTACATTCACTAGTAGGAGTGATAAAAACATCACGGGGTGGTGCGCATTGTATGGGTGTGTGTTACATTAGATTCACTAGTAAGAGTGAGAAAAACATCACGAGGTGGTGCGCATTGTATTGGTGTGTGTTACATTACATTCACTAGTATGAGTGAGAAAAACATCACGGGGTGGTGCGCATTTTATGGGTGTGTGTTACATTACATTCACTAGTAGGAGTGAAAAAACATCACGGGGTGGTGCGCATTGTATGGGTGTGTGTTACATTACATTCACTAGTAGGAGTGAGAAAAACATCACGGGGTGGTACGCATTGTATGGTTGTGTGTTACATTACATTCACTAGTAGGAGTGTGAAAAACATCACGGGGTGGTGCGCATTGTATGGGTGTGTGTTACATTACATTCACTAGTAGGAGTGAGAAAAACATCACGGGGTGGTGCGCATTGTATGGGTGTGTGTTACATTACATTCACTAGTAGGAGTGAGAAAAACATCACGGGGTGGTGCGCATTGTATGGGTGTGTTTTACATTACATTCACTAGTAGGAGTGAGAAAAACATCACGGGGTGGTGCGCATTGTATGGGTGTGTGTTACATTACATTCACTAGTAGGAGTGAGAAAAACATCACGGGGTGGTGCGCATTTTATGGGTGTGTGTTACATTAGATTCACTAGTAGGAGTGAGAAAAACATCACGGGGTGGTGCGCATTGTATTGGTGTGTGTTACATTAGATTCACTAGTAGGAGTGAGAAAAACATCACGGGGTGGTGCGCATTGTATGGGTGTGTGTTACATTACATTCACTCGTAGGAGTGAGAAAAACATCACGGGGTGGTGCGCATTGTATGGGTGTGTGTTACATTACATTCACTAGTAGGAGTGAGAAAAACATCACGGGGTGGTGCGCATTGTATGGGTGTGTGTTACATTACATTCACTAGTAGGAGTGAGAAAAACATCACGGGCTGGTGCGCATTGTATGGGTGTGTGTTACATTACATTCACTAGTAGGAGTGAGAAAAACAGCACGGGGTGGTGCGCATTGTATGGGTGTGTGTTACATTAGATTCACTAGTAAGAGTGAGAAAAACATCACGGGGTGGTGCGCATTGTATTGGTGTGTGTTACATTACATTCACTAGTATGAGTGAGAAAAACATCACGGGGTGGTGCGCATTTTATGGGTGTGTGTTACATTACATTCACTAGTAGGAGTGAAAAAACATCACGGGGTGGTGCGCATTGTATGGGTGTGTGTTACATTAGATTCACTAGTAAGAGTGAGAAAAACATCACGGGGTGGTGCGCATTGTATGGGTGTGTGTTACATTACATTCACTAGTAGGAGTGAGAAAAACATCACGGGGTGGTGCGCATTGTATGGGTGTATGTTACATTACATTCACTAGTAGGAGTGAGAAAAACATCACGGGGTGGTGCGCATTGTATGGGTGTGTGTTACATTACATTCACTAGTAGGAGTGAGAAAAACATCTCGGGGTGGTGCGCATTGTATGGGTGTGTTTTACATTACATTCACTAGTAGGAGTGAGAAAAACATCACGGGGTGGTGCGCATTGTATGGGTGTGTGTTACATTACATTCACTAGTAGGAGTGAGAAAAACATCACGGGGTGGTGCGCATTTTATGGGTGTGTGTTACATTAGATTCACTAGTAGGAGTGAGAAAAACATCACGGGGTGGTGCGCATTTTATGGGTGTGTGTTACATTAGATTCACTAGTAGGAGTGAGAAAAACATCACGGGGTGGTGCGCATTGTATGGGTGTGTGTTACATTAGATTCACTAGTAGGAGTGAGAAAAACATCACGGGGTGGTGCGCATTGTATGGGTGTGTGTTACATTACATTCACTAGTAGGAGTGAGAAAAACATCACGGGGTGGTGTGCATTGTATGGGTGTGTGTTACATTACATTCACTAGTAGGAGTGAGAAAAACATCACGGGCTGGTGCGCATTGTATGGGTGTGTGTTACATTACATTCACTAGTAGGAGTGAGAAAAACATCACGGGGTGGTGCGCATTGTATGGGTGTGTGTTACATTACATTTACTCGTAGGAGTGAGAAAAACATCACGGGGTGGTGCGCATTGTATGGGTGTGTGTTACATTACACTCACTAGTAGGAGTGAGAAAAACATCACGGGGTGGTGCGCATTTTATGGGTGTGTGTTACATTAGATTCACTAGTAGGAGTGAGAAAAACATCACGGGGTGGTGCGCATTTTATGGGTGTGTGTTACATTACATTCACTAGTAGGAGTGAGAAAAACATCACGGGGTGGTGCGCATTGTATGGGTGTGTGTTACATTACATTCACTAGTAGGAGTGAGAAAAACATCACGGGGTGGTGCGCATTGTATGGGTGTGTGTTACATTACATTCACTAGTAGGAGTGAGAAAAACATCACGGTGTGGTGCGCATTGTATGGGTGTGTGTTACATTACATTCACTAGTAGGAGTGAGGAAAACATCACGGGGTGGTGCGCATTGTATGGGTGTGTGTTACATTACATTCACTAGTAGGAGTGAGAAAAACATCACGGGGTGGTGCGCATTGTATGGGTGTGTGTTACATTACATTCACTAGTAGGAGTGAGAAAAACATCACGGGGTGGTGCGCATTGTATGGGTGTGTGTTACATTAGATTCACTAGTAAGAGTGAGAAAAACATCACGGGGTGGTGCGCATTGTATGGGTGTGTGTTACATTACATTCACTAGTATGAGTGAGAAAAACATCACGGGGTGGTGCGCATTTTATGGGTGTGTGTTACATTACATTCACTAGTAGGAGTGAAAAAACATCACGGGGTGGTGCGCATTGTATGGGTGTGGGTTACATTACATTCACTAGTAGGAGTGAGAAAATCATCACGGGGTGGTGCGCATTGTATGGGTGTGTGTTACATTACATTCACTAGTAGGAGTGAGAAAAACATCACGGGGTGGTACGCATTGTATGGGTGTGTGTTACATTACATTCACTAGTAGGAGTGAGAAAAACATCACGGGGTGGTGCGCATTGTATGGGTGTGTTTTACATTACATTCACTAGTAGGAGTGAGAAAAACATCACGGTGTGGTGCGCATTGTATGGGTGTGTGTTACATTACATTCACTAGTAGGAGTGAGAAAAACATCACGGGGTGGTGCGCATTTTATGGGTGTGTGTTACATTAGATTCACTAGTAGGAGTGAGAAAAACATCACGGGGTGGTGCGCATTGTATTGGTGTGTGTTACATTAGATTCACTAGTAGGAGTGAGAAAAACATCACGGGGTGGTGCGCATTGTATGGGTGTGTGTTACATTACATTCACTAGTAGGAGTGAGAAAAACATCACGGGGTGGTGCGCATTGTATGGGTGTGTGTTACATTACGTTCACTAGTAGGAGTGAGAAAAACATCACGGGGTGGTGCGCATTGTATGGGTGTGTGTTACATTACATTCACTCGTAGGAGTGAGAAAAACATCACGGGGTGGTGCGCATTGTATGGGTGTGTGTTACATTACACTCACTAGTAGGAGTGAGAAAAAAATCACGGGGTGGTGCGCATTGTATGGGTGTGTGTTACATTACACTCACTAGTAGGAGTGAGAAAAAAATCACGGGGTGGTGCGCATTTTATGGGTGTGTGTTACATTACATTCACTAGTAGGAGTGAGAAAAACATCACGGGGTGGTGCGCATTGTATGGGTGTGTGTTAGATTAGATTCACTAGTAGGAGTGAGAAAATCATCACGGTGTGGTGCGCATTGTATGGGTGTTTGCTACATTACATTCACTAGTAGGAGTGAGAAAAACATCACGGGGTGGTGCGCATTGTATGGGTGTGTGTTACATTAGATTCACAAGTAGGAGTGAGAAAAACATCACGGGGTGATGCGCATTGTATGGGTGAGTGTTACATTACATTCACAAGTAGGAGTGAGAAAAACATCACGGGGTGGTGGGCATTGTATGGGTGTGTGTTACATTAGATTCACTAGTAGGAGTGAGAAAATCATCACGGGGTGGTGCGCATTGTATGGGTGTGTGTTACATTACATTCACTAGTAGGAGTGAGAAAATCATCACGGGGTGGTGCGCATTTTATGGGTGTGTGTTACATTACATTCACTAGTAGGAGTGAGAAAAACATCACGGGGTGGTGCGCATTGTATGGGTGTGTGTTACATTACATTCACTAGTAGGAGTGAGAAAAACATCACCGGGTGGTGCGCATTGTATGGGTGTGTGTTACATTACATTCACTAGTAGGAGTGAGAAAAACCTCACCGGGTGGTGTGCATTGTATGGGTGTGTGTTACATTACATTCACTAGTAGGAGTGAGAAAAACATCACGGGGTGGTGCGCATTGTATGGGTGTGTGTTACATTACATTCACTAGTAGGAGTGAGAAAAACATCACCGGGTGGTGCGCATTGTATGGGTGTGTGTTACATTACATTCACTAGTAGGAGTGAGAAAAACCTCACCGGGTGGTGTGCATTGTATGGGTGTGTGTTACATTACATTCACTAGTAGGAGTGAGAAAATCATCACGGGGTGGTGCGCATTGTATGGGTGTGTGTTACATTACATTCACTAGTAGGAGTGAGAAAAACATCACGGGGTGGTACGCATTGTATGGGTGTGTGTTACATTACATTCACTAGTAGGAGTGAGAAAAACATCACGGGGTGGTGCGCATTGTATGGGTGTGTTTTACATTACATTCACTAGTAGGAGTGAGAAAAACATCACGGGGTGGTTCGCATTGTATGGGTGTGTGTTACATTACATTCACTAGTAGGAGTGAGAAAAACATCACCCGGTGGTACGCATTGTATGGGTGTGTGTTACATTACATTCACTAGTAGGAGTGAGAAAAACATCACGGGGTGGTGCGCATTGTATGGGTGTTTGTTACATTAGATTCACTAGTAGGAGTGAGAAAATCATCACCGGGTGGTGAGCATTGTATGGGTGTGTGTTACATTACATTCACTAGTAGGAGTGAGAAAATCATCACGGGGTGGTGCGCATTGTATGGGTGTGTGTTACATTACATTCACTAGTAGGAGTGAGAAAAACATCACGGGGTGGTACGCATTGTATGGGTGTGTGTTACATTACATTCACTAGTAGGAGTGAGAAAAACATCACGGGGTGGTGCGCATTGTATGGGTGTGTTTTACATTACATTCACTAGTAGGAGTGAGAAAAACATTACGGGGTGGTTCGCATTGTATGGGTGTGTGTTACATTACATTCACTAGTAGGAGTGAGAAAAACATCACGCGGTGGTACGCATTGTATGGGTGTGTGTTACATTACATTCACTAGTAGGAGTGAGAAAATCATCACGGGGTGGTGCGCATTGTATGGGTGTGTGTTACATTACATTCACTAGTAGGAGTGAGAAAAACATCACGGGGTGGTGCGCATTGTATGGGTGTTTGTCACATTACATTCACTAGTAGGAGTGAGAAAAACATCACGGGGTGGTGCGCATTGTATGGGTGTGTGTTACATTACATTCACTAGTATGAGTGAGAAAAACATCACGGGGTGGTGCGCATTTTATGGATGTGTGTTACATTACATTCACTAGTAGGAGTGAGAAAAACATCACGGGGTGGTGCGCATTGTATGGGTGTGTGTTACATTAGATTCACTAGTAGGAGTGAAAAAACATCACGGGGTGGTGCGCATTGTATGGGTGTGTGTTACATTACATTCACTAGTAGGAGTGAGAAAAACATCACGGGGTGGTGCGCATTATATGGGTGTGTGTTACATTAGATTCACAAGTAGGAGTGAGAAAAACAACACGGGGTGGTGCGCATTGTATGGGTGTGTGTTACATTACATTCACTAGTAGGAGTGAGAAAAACATAACGGGGTGGTTGGCATTGTATGGGTGTGTGTTACATTAGATTCACTAGTAGGAGTGAGAAAATCATCACGTGGTGGTGCGCATTGTATGGGTGTGTGTTACATTACATTCACTAGTAGGAGTGAGAAAAACATCACGGGGTGGTGCGCATTGTATGGGTGTGTGTTACATTACACTCACTAGTAGGAGTGAGAAAAACATCACGGGGTGGTGGGCATTGTATGGGTGTGTGTTACATTAGATTCACTAGTAGGAGTGAGAAAAACATCACGGGGTGGTGCGCATTGTATGGGTGTGTGTTACATTACATTCACTAGTAGGAGTGAGAAAAACATCACGGGGTGGTGCGCATTGTATGGGTGTGTGTTACATTACATGCACTAGTAGGAGTGAGAAAAACATCACGGGGTGGTGCGCATTGTATGGGTGTGTGTTACATTACATTCACTAGTAGGAGTGAGAAAAACATCACGGGGTGGTGCGCATTTTATGGGTGTGTGTTACATTAGATTCACTAGTAGGAGTGAGAAAAACATCACGGGGTGGTGCGCATTGTATTGGTGTGTGTTACATTAGATTCACTAGTAGGAGTGAGAAAAACATCACGGGGTGGTGCGCATTGTATGGGTGTGTGTTACATTACATTCACTAGTAGGAGTGAGAAAAACATCACGGGGTGGTGCGCATTGTATGGGTGTGTGTTACATTACATTCACTAGTAGGAGTGAGAAAAACATCACGGGGTGGTGCGCATTGTATGGGTGTGTGTTACATTACATTCACTAGTAGGAGTGAGAAAAACATCACGGGGTGGTGCGCATTGTATGGGTGTGTGTTACATTACATTCACTAGTAGGAGTGAGAAAAACATCACGGGGTGGTGCGCATTGTATGGGTGTGTGTTACATTACATTCACTCGTAGGAGTGAGAAAAACATCACGGGGTGGTGCGCATTGTATGGGTGTGTGTTACATTACACTCACTAGCAGGAGTGAGAAAAAAATCACGGGGTGGTGCGCATTGTATGGGTGTGTGTTACATTACACTCACTAGTAGGAGTGAGAAAAAAATCACGGGGTGGTGCGCATTTTATGGGTGTGTGTTACATTACATTCACTAGTAGGAGTGAGAAAAACATCACGGGGTGGTGCGCATTGTATGGGTGTGTGTTAGATTAGATTCACTAGTAGGAGTGAGAAAATCATCACGGTGTGGTGCGCATTGTATGGGTGTTTGCTACATTACATTCACTAGTAGGAGTGAGAAAAACATCACGGGGTGGTGCGCATTGTATGGGTGTGTGTTACATTAGATTCACAAGTAGGAGTGAGAAAAACATCACGGGGTGGTGCGCATTGTATGGGTGAGTGTTACATTACATTCACAAGTAGGAGTGAGAAAAACATCACGGGGTGGTGGGCATTGTATGGGTGTGTGTTACATTAGATTCACTAGTAGGAGTGAGAAAATCATCACGGGGTGGTGCGCATTGTATGGGTGTGTGTTACATTACATTCACTAGTAGGAGTGAGAAAATCATCACGGGGTGGTGCGCATTTTATGGGTGTGTGTTACATTACATTCACTAGTAGGAGTGAGAAAAACATCACGGGGTGGTGCGCATTGTATGGGTGTGTGTTACATTACATTCACTAGTAGGAGTGAGAAAAACATCACCGGGTGGTGCGCATTGTATGGGTGTGTGTTACATTACATTCACTAGTAGGAGTGAGAAAAACCTCACCGGGTGGTGTGCATTGTATGGGTGTGTGTTACATTACATTCACTAGTAGGAGTGAGAAAAACATCACGGGGTGGTGCGCATTGTATGGGTGTGTGTTACATTACATTCACTAGTAGGAGTGAGAAAAACATCACCGGGTGGTGCGCATTGTATGGGTGTGTGTTACATTACATTCACTAGTAGGAGTGAGAAAAACCTCACCGGGTGGTGTGCATTGTATGGGTGTGTGTTACATTACATTCACTAGTAGGAGTGAGAAAATCATCACGGGGTGGTGCGCATTGTATGGGTGTGTGTTACATTACATTCACTAGTAGGAGTGAGAAAAACATCACGGGGTGGTACGCATTGTATGGGTGTGTGTTACATTACATTCACTAGTAGGAGTGAGAAAAACATCACGTGGTGGTGCGCATTGTATGGGTGTGTTTTACATTACATTCACTAGTAGGAGTGAGAAAAACATCACGGGGTGGTTCGCATTGTATGGGTGTGTGTTACATTACATTCACTAGTAGGAGTGAGAAAAACATCACCCGGTGGTACGCATTGTATGGGTGTGTGTTACATTACATTCACTAGTAGGAGTGAGAAAATCATCACGGGGTGGTGCGCATTGTATGGGTGTGTGTTACATTAGATTCACTAGTAGGAGTGAGAAAAACATCACGGGGTGGTGCGCATTGTATGGGTGTGTGTTACATTAGATTCACGTGTAGGGGTGAGAAAAACATCACGGGGTGGTGCGCATTGTATGGGTGTGTGTTACATTACATTCACTAGTAGGAGTGAGAAAAACATCACGGGGTGGTGCGCATTGTATGGGTGTTTGTTACATTAGATTCACTAGTAGGAGTGAGAAAATCATCACCGGGTGGTGAGCATTGTATGGGTGTGTGTTACATTACATTCACTAGTAGGAGTGAGAAAATCATCACGGGGTGGTGCGCATTGTATGGGTGTGTGTTACATTACATTCACTAGTAGGAGTGAGAAAAACATCACGGGGTGGTACGCATTGTATGGGTGTGTGTTACATTACATTCACTAGTAGAAGTGAGAAAAACATCACGGGGTGGTGCGCATTGTATGGGTGTGTTTTACATTACATTCACTAGTAGGAGTGAGAAAAACATTACGGGGTGGTTCGCATTGTATGGGTGTGTGTTACATTACATTCACTAGTAGGAGTGAGAAAAACATCACGCGGTGGTACGCATTGTATGGGTGTGTGTTACATTACATTCACTAGTAGGAGTGAGAAAATCATCACGGGGTGGTGCGCATTGTATGGGTGTGTGTTACATTACATTCACTAGTAGGAGTGAGAAAAACATCACGGGGTGGTGCGCATTGTATGGGTGTTTGTCACATTACATTCACTAGTAGGAGTGAGAAAAACATCACGGGGTGGTGCGCATTGTATGGGTGTGTGTTACATTAGATTCACTAGTAAGAGTGGGAAAAACATCACGGGGTGGTGCGCATTGTATTGGTGTGTGTTACATTACATTCACTAGTATGAGTGAGAAAAACATCACGGGGTGGTGCGCATTTTATGGGTGTGTGTTACATTACATTCACTAGTAGGAGTGAGAAAAACATCACGGGGTGGTGCGCATTGTATGGGTGTGTGTTACATTAGATTCACTAGTAGGAGTGAAAAAACATCACGGGGTGGTGTGCATTGTATGGGTGTGTGTTACATTACATTCACTAGTAGGAGTGAGAAAAACATCACGGGGTGGTGCGCATTATATGGGTGTGTGTTACATTAGATTCACAAGTAGGAGTGAGAAAAACATCACGGGGTGGTGCGCATTGTATGGGTGTGTGTTACATTACATTCACTAGTAGGAGTGAGAAAAACATAACGGGGTGGTTGGCATTGTATGGGTGTGTGTTACATTAGATTCACTAGTAGGAGTGAGAAAATCATCACGTGGTGGTGCGCATTGTATGGGTGTCTGTTACATTACATTCACTAGTAGGAGTGAGAAAAACATCACGGGGTGGTGCGCATTGTATGGGTGTGTGTTACATTACACTCACTAGTAGGAGTGAGAAAAACATCACGGGGTGGTGGGCATTGTATGGGTGTGTGTTACATTAGATTCACTAGTAGGAGTGAGAAAAACATCACGGGGTGGTGCGCATTGTATGGGTGTGTGTTACATTACATTCACTAGTAGGAGTGAGAAAAACATCACGGGGTGGTGCGCATTGTATGGGTGTGTGTTACATTACATTCACTAGTAGGAGTGAGAAAAACATCACGGGCTGGTGCGCATTGTATGGGTGTGTGTTACATTACATTCACTAGTAGGAGTGAGAAAAACATCACGGGGTGGTGCGCATTGTATGGGTGTGTGTTACATTACATTCACTCGTAGGAGAGAGAAAAACATCACGGGGTGGTGCGCATTGTATGGGTGTGTGTTACATTACACTCACTTGTAGGAGTGAGAAAAACATCACGGGGTGGTGCGCATTTTATGGGTGTGTGTTACATTAGATTCACTAGTAGGAGTGAGAAAAAAATCACGGGGTGGTGCGCATTTTATGGGTGTGTGTTACATTACATTCACTAGTAGGAGTGAGAAAAACATCACGGGGTGGTGCGCATTGTATGGGTGTGTGTTACATTAGATTCACTAGTACGAGTGAGAAAAACATCACGGGGTGGTGCGCATTGTATGGGTGTGTGTTACATTAGATTCACGTGTAGGGGTGAGAAAAACATCACGGGGTGGTGCGCATTGTATGGGTGTGTGTTACATTACATTCACTAGTAGGAGTGAGAAAAACATCACGGGGTGGTGCGCATTGTATGGGTGTTTGTTACATTAGATTCACTAGTAGGAGTGAGAAAATCATCACCGGGTGGTGTGCATTGTATGGGTGTGTGTTACATTACATTCACTAGTAGGAGTGAGAAAAACATCACGGGGTGGTGCGCATTGTATGGGTGTGTGTTACATTACATTTACTCGTAGGAGTGAGAAAAACATCACGGGGTGGTGCGCATTGTATGGGTGTGTGTTACATTACACTCACTAGTAGGAGTGAGAAAAACATCACGGGGTGGTGCGCATTTTATGGGTGTGTGTTACATTAGATTCACTAGTAGGAGTGAGAAAAACATCACGGGGTGGTGCGCATTTTATGGGTGTGTGTTACATTACATTCACTAGTAGGAGTGAGAAAAACATCACGGGGTGGTGCGCATTGTATGGGTGTGTGTTACATTACATTCACTAGTAGGAGTGAGAAAAACATCACGGGGTGGTGCGCATTGTATGGGTGTGTGTTACATTACATTCACTAGTAGGAGTGAGAAAAACATCACGGTGTGGTGCGCATTGTATGGGTGTGTGTTACATTACATTCACTAGTAGGAGTGAGGAAAACATCACGGGGTGGTGCGCATTGTATGGGTGTGTGTTACATTACATTCACTAGTAGGAGTGAGAAAAACATCACGGGGTGGTGCGCATTGTATGGGTGTGTGTTACATTACATTCACTAGTAGGAGTGAGAAAAACATCACGGGGTGGTGCGCATTGTATGGGTGTGTGTTACATTAGATTCACTAGTAAGAGTGAGAAAAACATCACGGGGTGGTGCGCATTGTATGGGTGTGTGTTACATTACATTCACTAGTATGAGTGAGAAAAACATCACGGGGTGGTGCGCATTTTATGGGTGTGTGTTACATTACATTCACTAGTAGGAGTGAAAAAACATCACGGGGTGGTGCGCATTGTATGGGTGTGTGTTACATTACATTCACTAGTAGGAGTGAGAAAATCATCACGGGGTGGTGCGCATTGTATGGGTGTGTGTTACATTACATTCACTAGTAGGAGTGAGAAAAACATCACGGGGTGGTACGCATTGTATGGGTGTGTGTTACATTACATTCACTAGTAGGAGTGAGAAAAACATCACGGGGTGGTGCGCATTGTATGGGTGTGTTTTACATTACATTCACTAGTAGGAGTGAGAAAAACATCACGGGGTGGTGCGCATTGTATGGGTGTGTGTTACATTACATTCACTAGTAGGAGTGAGAAAAACATCACGGGGTGGTGCGCATTGTATGGGTGTGTTTTACATTACATTCACTAGTAGGAGTGAGAAAAACATCACGGTGTGGTGCGCATTGTATGGGTGTGTGTTACATTACATTCACTAGTAGGAGTGAGAAAAACATCACGGGGTGGTGCGCATTTTATGGGTGTGTGTTACATTAGATTCACTAGTAGGAGTGAGAAAAACATCACGGGGTGGTGCGCATTGTATTGGTGTGTGTTACATTAGATTCACTAGTAGGAGTGAGAAAAACATCACGGGGTGGTGCGCATTGTATGGGTGTGTGTTACATTACATTCACTAGTAGGAGTGAGAAAAACATCACGGGGTGGTGCGCATTGTATGGGTGTGTGTTACATTACGTTCACTAGTAGGAGTGAGAAAAACATCACGGGGTGGTGCGCATTGTATGGGTGTGTGTTACATTACATTCACTCGTAGGAGTGAGAGAAACATCACGGGGTGGTGCGCATTGTATGGGTGTGTGTTAAATTACACTCACTAGTAGGAGTGAGAAAAAAATCACGGGGTGGTGCGCATTGTATGGGTGTGTGTTACATTACACTCACTAGTAGGAGTGAGAAAAAAATCACGGGGTGGTGCGCATTTTATGGGTGTGTGTTACATTACATTCACTAGTAGGAGTGAGAAAAACATCACGGGGTGGTGCGCATTGTATGGGTGTGTGTTAGATTAGATTCACTAGTAGGAGTGAGAAAATCATCACGGTGTGGTGCGCATTGTATGGGTGTTTGCTACATTACATTCACTAGTAGGAGTGAGAAAAACATCACGGGGTGGTGCGCATTGTATGGGTGTGTGTTACATTAGATTCACAAGTAGGAGTGAGAAAAACATCACGGGGTGGTGCGCATTGTATGGGTGAGTGTTACATTACATTCACAAGTAGGAGTGAGAAAAACATCACGGGGTGGTGGGCATTGTATGGGTGTGTGTTACATTAGATTCACTAGTAGGAGTGAGAAAATCATCACGGGGTGGTGCGCATTGTATGGGTGTGTGTTACATTACATTCACTAGTAGGAGTGAGAAAATCATCACGGGGTGGTGCGCATTTTATGGGTGTGTGTTACATTACATTCACTAGTAGGAGTGAGAAAAACATCACGGGGTGGTGCGCATTGTATGGGTGTGTGTTACATTACATTCACTAGTAGGAGTGAGAAAAACATCACCGGGTGGTGCGCATTGTATGGGTGTGTGTTACATTACATTCACTAGTAGGAGTGAGAAAAACCTCACCGGGTGGTGTGCATTGTATGGGTGTGTGTTACATTACATTCACTAGTAGGAGTGAGAAAAACATCACGGGGTGGTGCGCATTGTATGGGTGTGTGTTACATTACATTCACTAGTAGGAGTGAGAAAAACATCACCGGGTGGTGCGCATTGTATGGGTGTGTGTTACATTACATTCACTAGTAGGAGTGAGAAAAACCTCACCGGGTGGTGTGCATTGTATGGGTGTGTGTTACATTACATTCACTAGTAGGAGTGAGAAAATCATCACGGGGTGGTGCGCATTGTATGGGTGTGTGTTACATTACATTCACTAGTAGGAGTGAGAAAAACATCACGGGGTGGTACGCATTGTATGGGTGTGTGTTACATTACATTCACTAGTAGGAGTGAGAAAAACATCACGGGGTGGTGCGCATTGTATGGGTGTGTTTTACATTACATTCACTAGTAGGAGTGAGAAAAACATTACGGGGTGGTTCGCATTGTATGGGTGTGTGTTACATTACATTCACTAGTAGGAGTGAGAAAAACATCACGCGGTGGTACGCATTGTATGGGTGTGTGTTACATTACATTCACTAGTAGGAGTGAGAAAATCATCACGGGGTGGTGCGCATTGTATGGGTGTGTGTTACATTACATTCACTAGTAGGAGTGAGAAAAACATCACGGGGTGGTGCGCATTGTATGGGTGTTTGTCACATTACATTCACTAGTAGGAGTGAGAAAAACATCACGGGGTGGTGCGCATTGTATGGGTGTGTGTTACATTAGATTCACTAGTAAGAGTGGGAAAAACATCACGGGGTGGTGCGCATTTTATGGATGTGTGTTACATTACATTCACTAGTAGGAGTGAGAAAAACATCACGGGGTGGTGCGCATTGTATGGGTGTGTGTTACATTACATTCACTAGTATGAGTGAGAAAAACATCACGGGGTGGTGCGCATTTTATGGATGTGTGTTACATTACATTCACTAGTAGGAGTGAGAAAAACATCACGGGGTGGTGCGCATTGTATGGGTGTGTGTTACATTAGATTCACTAGTAGGAGTGAAAAAACATCACGGGGTGGTGCGCATTGTATGGGTGTGTGTTACATTACATTCACTAGTAGGAGTGAGAAAAACATCACGGGGTGGTGCGCATTATATGGGTGTGTGTTACATTAGATTCACAAGTAGGAGTGAGAAAAACAACACGGGGTGGTGCGCATTGTATGGGTGTGTGTTACATTACATTCACTAGTAGGAGTGAGAAAAACATAACGGGGTGGTTGGCATTGTATGGGTGTGTGTTACATTAGATTCACTAGTAGGAGTGAGAAAATCATCACGTGGTGGTGCGCATTGTATGGGTGTGTGTTACATTACATTCACTAGTAGGAGTGAGAAAAACATCACGGGGTGGTGCGCATTGTATGGGTGTGTGTTACATTACACTCACTAGTAGGAGTGAGAAAAACATCACGGGGTGGTGGGCATTGTATGGGTGTGTGTTACATTAGATTCACTAGTAGGAGTGAGAAAAACATCACGGGGTGGTGCGCATTGTATGGGTGTGTGTTACATTACATTCACTAGTAGGAGTGAGAAAAACATCACGGGGTGGTGCGCATTGTATGGGTGTGTGTTACATTACATTCACTAGTAGGAGTGAGAAAAACATCACGGGGTGGTGCGCATTGTATGGGTGTGTGTTACATTACATTCACTAGTAGGAGTGAGAAAAACATCACGGGGTGGTGCGCATTTTATGGGTGTGTGTTACATTAGATTCACTAGTAGGAGTGAGAAAAACATCACGGGGTGGTGCGCATTGTATTGGTGTGTGTTACATTAGATTCACTAGTAGGAGTGAGAAAAACATCACGGGGTGGTGCGCATTGTATGGGTGTGTGTTACATTACATTCACTAGTAGGAGTGAGAAAAACATCACGGGGTGGTGCGCATTGTATGGGTGTGTGTTACATTACATTCACTAGTAGGAGTGAGAAAAACATCACGGGGTGGTGCGCATTGTATGGGTGTGTGTTACATTACATTCACTAGTAGGAGTGAGAAAAACATCACGGGGTGGTGCGCATTGTATGGGTGTGTGTTACATTACATTCACTAGTAGGAGTGAGAAAAACATCACGGGGTGGTGCGCATTGTATGGGTGTGTGTTACATTACATTCACTCGTAGGAGTGAGAAAAACATCACGGGGTGGTGCGCATTGTATGGGTGTGTGTTACATTACACTCACTAGCAGGAGTGAGAAAAAAATCACGGGGTGGTGCGCATTGTATGGGTGTGTGTTACATTACACTCACTAGTAGGAGTGAGAAAAAAATCACGGGGTGGTGCGCATTTTATGGGTGTGTGTTACATTACATTCACTAGTAGGAGTGAGAAAAACATCACGGGGTGGTGCGCATTGTATGGGTGTGTGTTAGATTAGATTCACTAGTAGGAGTGAGAAAATCATCACGGTGTGGTGCGCATTGTATGGGTGTTTGCTACATTACATTCACTAGTAGGAGTGAGAAAAACATCACGGGGTGGTGCGCATTGTATGGGTGTGTGTTACATTAGATTCAC
This sequence comes from Cavia porcellus, assembly GCF_034190915.1. Taxonomy (NCBI): domain Eukaryota; kingdom Metazoa; phylum Chordata; class Mammalia; order Rodentia; family Caviidae; genus Cavia; species Cavia porcellus. The sequence goes on along the minus strand of NW_026947755.1, from coordinate 153,166 downwards.
AAGTAGGAGTGAGAAAAACATCACGGGGTGGTGCGCATTGTATGGGTGAGTGTTACATTACATTCACAAGTAGGAGTGAGAAAAACATCACGGGGTGGTGGGCATTGTATGGGTGTGTGTTACATTAGATTCACTAGTAGGAGTGAGAAAATCATCACGGGGTGGTGCGCATTGTATGGGTGTGTGTTACATTACATTCACTAGTAGGAGTGAGAAAATCATCACGGGGTGGTGCGCATTTTATGGGTGTGTGTTACATTACATTCACTAGTAGGAGTGAGAAAAACATCACGGGGTGGTGCGCATTGTATGGGTGTGTGTTACATTACATTCACTAGTAGGAGTGAGAAAAACATCACCGGGTGGTGCGCATTGTATGGGTGTGTGTTACATTACATTCACTAGTAGGAGTGAGAAAAACCTCACCGGGTGGTGTGCATTGTATGGGTGTGTGTTACATTACATTCACTAGTAGGAGTGAGAAAAACATCACGGGGTGGTGCGCATTGTATGGGTGTGTGTTACATTACATTCACTAGTAGGAGTGAGAAAAACATCACCGGGTGGTGCGCATTGTATGGGTGTGTGTTACATTACATTCACTAGTAGGAGTGAGAAAAACCTCACCGGGTGGTGTGCATTGTATGGGTGTGTGTTACATTACATTCACTAGTAGGAGTGAGAAAATCATCACGGGGTGGTGCGCATTGTATGGGTGTGTGTTACATTACATTCACTAGTAGGAGTGAGAAAAACATCACGGGGTGGTGCGCATTGTATGGGTGTGTGTTACATTACATTCACTAGTAGGAGTGAGAAAAACATCACGGGGTGGTGCGCATTGTATGGGTGTGTTTTACATTACATTCACTAGTAGGAGTGAGAAAAACATCACGGGGTGGTTCGCATTGTATGGGTGTGTGTTACATTACATTCACTAGTAGGAGTGAGAAAAACATCACCCGGTGGTACGCATTGTATGGGTGTGTGTTACATTACATTCACTAGTAGGAGTGAGAAAATCATCACGGGGTGGTGCGCATTGTATGGGTGTGTGTTACATTAGATTCACTAGTAGGAGTGAGAAAAACATCACGGGGTGGTGCGCATTGTATGGGTGTGTGTTACATTAGATTCACGTGTAGGGGTGAGAAAAACATCACGGGGTGGTGCGCATTGTATGGGTGTGTGTTACATTACATTCACTAGTAGGAGTGAGAAAAACATCACGGGGTGGTGCGCATTGTATGGGTGTTTGTTACATTAGATTCACTAGTAGGAGTGAGAAAATCATCACCGGGTGGTGAGCATTGTATGGGTGTGTGTTACATTACATTCACTAGTAGGAGTGAGAAAATCATCACGGGGTGGTGCGCATTGTATGGGTGTGTGTTACATTACATTCACTAGTAGGAGTGAGAAAAACATCACGGGGTGGTACGCATTGTATGGGTGTGTGTTACATTACATTCACTAGTAGGAGTGAGAAAAACATCACGGGGTGGTGCGCATTGTATGGGTGTGTTTTACATTACATTCACTAGTAGGAGTGAGAAAAACATTACGGGGTGGTTCGCATTGTATGGGTGTGTGTTACATTACATTCACTAGTAGGAGTGAGAAAAACATCACGCGGTGGTACGCATTGTATGGGTGTGTGTTACATTACATTCACTAGTAGGAGTGAGAAAATCATCACGGGGTGGTGCGCATTGTATGGGTGTGTGTTACATTACATTCACTAGTAGGAGTGAGAAAAACATCACGGGGTGGTGCGCATTGTATGGGTGTTTGTCACATTACATTCACTAGTAGGAGTGAGAAAAACATCACGGGGTGGTGCGCATTGTATGGGTGTGTGTTACATTAGATTCACTAGTAAGAGTGGGAAAAACATCACGGGGTGGTGCGCATTTTATGGATGTGTGTTACATTACATTCACTAGTAGGAGTGAGAAAAACATCACGGGGTGGTGCGCATTGTATGGGTGTGTGTTACATTACATTCACTAGTATGAGTGAGAAAAACATCACGGGGTGGTGCGCATTTTATGGATGTGTGTTACATTACATTCACTAGTAGGAGTGAGAAAAACATCACGGGGTGGTGCGCATTGTATGGGTGTGTGTTACATTAGATTCACTAGTAGGAGTGAAAAAACATCACGGGGTGGTGCGCATTGTATGGGTGTGTGTTACATTACATTCACTAGTAGGAGTGAGAAAAACATCACGGGGTGGTGCGCATTATATGGGTGTGTGTTACATTAGATTCACAAGTAGGAGTGAGAAAAACAACACGGGGTGGTGCGCATTGTATGGGTGTGTGTTACATTACATTCACTAGTAGGAGTGAGAAAAACATAACGGGGTGGTTGGCATTGTATGGGTGTGTGTTACATTAGATTCACTAGTAGGAGTGAGAAAATCATCACGTGGTGGTGCGCATTGTATGGGTGTGTGTTACATTACATTCACTAGTAGGAGTGAGAAAAACATCACGGGGTGGTGCGCATTGTATGGGTGTGTGTTACATTACACTCACTAGTAGGAGTGAGAAAAACATCACGGGGTGGTGGGCATTGTATGGGTGTGTGTTACATTAGATTCACTAGTAGGAGTGAGAAAAACATCACGGGGTGGTGCGCATTGTATGGGTGTGTGTTACATTACATTCACTAGTAGGAGTGAGAAAAACATCACGGGGTGGTGCGCATTGTATGGGTGTGTGTTACATTACATTCACTAGTAGGAGTGAGAAAAACATCACGGGGTGGTGCGCATTGTATGGGTGTGTGTTACATTACATTCACTAGTAGGAGTGAGAAAAACATCACGGGGTGGTGCGCATTTTATGGGTGTGTGTTACATTAGATTCACTAGTAGGAGTGAGAAAAACATCACGGGGTGGTGCGCATTGTATTGGTGTGTGTTACATTAGATTCACTAGTAGGAGTGAGAAAAACATCACGGGGTGGTGCGCATTGTATGGGTGTGTGTTACATTACATTCACTAGTAGGAGTGAGAAAAACATCACGGGGTGGTGCGCATTGTATGGGTGTGTGTTACATTACATTCACTAGTAGGAGTGAGAAAAACATCACGGGGTGGTGCGCATTGTATGGGTGTGTGTTACATTACATTCACTAGTAGGAGTGAGAAAAACATCACGGGGTGGTGCGCATTGTATGGGTGTGTGTTACATTACATTCACTAGTAGGAGTGAGAAAAACATCACGGGGTGGTGCGCATTGTATGGGTGTGTGTTACATTACATTCACTCGTAGGAGTGAGAAAAACATCACGGGGTGGTGCGCATTGTATGGGTGTGTGTTACATTACACTCACTAGCAGGAGTGAGAAAAAAATCACGGGGTGGTGCGCATTGTATGGGTGTGTGTTACATTACACTCACTAGTAGGAGTGAGAAAAAAATCACGGGGTGGTGCGCATTTTATGGGTGTGTGTTACATTACATTCACTAGTAGGAGTGAGAAAAACATCACGGGGTGGTGCGCATTGTATGGGTGTGTGTTAGATTAGATTCACTAGTAGGAGTGAGAAAATCATCACGGTGTGGTGCGCATTGTATGGGTGTTTGCTACATTACATTCACTAGTAGGAGTGAGAAAAACATCACGGGGTGGTGCGCATTGTATGGGTGTGTGTTACATTAGATTCACAAGTAGGAGTGAGAAAAACATCACGGGGTGGTGCGCATTGTATGGGTGAGTGTTACATTACATTCACAAGTAGGAGTGAGAAAAACATCACGGGGTGGTGGGCATTGTATGGGTGTGTGTTACATTAGATTCACTAGTAGGAGTGAGAAAATCATCACGGGGTGGTGCGCATTGTATGGGTGTGTGTTACATTACATTCACTAGTAGGAGTGAGAAAATCATCACGGGGTGGTGCGCATTTTATGGGTGTGTGTTACATTACATTCACTAGTAGGAGTGAGAAAAACATCACGGGGTGGTGCGCATTGTATGGGTGTGTGTTACATTACATTCACTAGTAGGAGTGAGAAAAACATCACCGGGTGGTGCGCATTGTATGGGTGTGTGTTACATTACATTCACTAGTAGGAGTGAGAAAAACCTCACCGGGTGGTGTGCATTGTATGGGTGTGTGTTACATTACATTCACTAGTAGGAGTGAGAAAAACATCACGGGGTGGTGCGCATTGTATGGGTGTGTGTTACATTACATTCACTAGTAGGAGTGAGAAAAACATCACCGGGTGGTGCGCATTGTATGGGTGTGTGTTACATTACATTCACTAGTAGGAGTGAGAAAAACCTCACCGGGTGGTGTGCATTGTATGGGTGTGTGTTACATTACATTCACTAGTAGGAGTGAGAAAATCATCACGGGGTGGTGCGCATTGTATGGGTGTGTGTTACATTACATTCACTAGTAGGAGTGAGAAAAACATCACGGGGTGGTACGCATTGTATGGGTGTGTGTTACATTACATTCACTAGTAGGAGTGAGAAAAACATCACGGGGTGGTGCGCATTGTATGGGTGTGTTTTACATTACATTCACTAGTAGGAGTGAGAAAAACATCACGGGGTGGTTCGCATTGTATGGGTGTGTGTTACATTACATTCACTAGTAGGAGTGAGAAAAACATCACCCGGTGGTACGCATTGTATGGGTGTGTGTTACATTACATTCACTAGTAGGAGTGAGAAAATCATCACGGGGTGGTGCGCATTGTATGGGTGTGTGTTACATTAGATTCACTAGTAGGAGTGAGAAAAACATCACGGGGTGGTGCGCATTGTATGGGTGTGTGTTACATTAGATTCACGTGTAGGGGTGAGAAAAACATCACGGGGTGGTGCGCATTGTATGGGTGTGTGTTACATTACATTCACTAGTAGGAGTGAGAAAAACATCACGGGGTGGTGCGCATTGTATGGGTGTTTGTTACATTAGATTCACTAGTAGGAGTGAGAAAATCATCACCGGGTGGTGAGCATTGTATGGGTGTGTGTTACATTACATTCACTAGTAGGAGTGAGAAAATCATCACGGGGTGGTGCGCATTGTATGGGTGTGTGTTACATTACATTCACTAGTAGGAGTGAGAAAAACATCACGGGGTGGTACGCATTGTATGGGTGTGTGTTACATTACATTCACTAGTAGGAGTGAGAAAAACATCACGGGGTGGTGCGCATTGTATGGGTGTGTTTTACATTACATTCACTAGTAGGAGTGAGAAAAACATTACGGGGTGGTTCGCATTGTATGGGTGTGTGTTACATTACATTCACTAGTAGGAGTGAGAAAAACATCACGCGGTGGTACGCATTGTATGGGTGTGTGTTACATTACATTCACTAGTAGGAGTGAGAAAATCATCACGGGGTGGTGCGCATTGTATGGGTGTGTGTTACATTACATTCACTAGTAGGAGTGAGAAAAACATCACGGGGTGGTGCGCATTGTATGGGTGTTTGTCACATTACATTCACTAGTAGGAGTGAGAAAAACATCACGGGGTGGTGCGCATTGTATGGGTGTGTGTTACATTAGATTCACTAGTAAGAGTGGGAAAAACATCACGGGGTGGTGCGCATTGTATTGGTGTGTGTTACATTACATTCACTAGTATGAGTGAGAAAAACATCACGGGGTGGTGCGCATTTTATGGGTGTGTGTTACATTACATTCACTAGTAGGAGTGAGAAAAACATCACGGGGTGGTGCGCATTGTATGGGTGTGTGTTACATTAGATTCACTAGTAGGAGTGAAAAAACATCACGGGGTGGTGTGCATTGTATGGGTGTGTGTTACATTACATTCACTAGTAGGAGTGAGAAAAACATCACGGGGTGGTGCGCATTATATGGGTGTGTGTTACATTAGATTCACAAGTAGGAGTGAGAAAAACATCACGGGGTGGTGCGCATTGTATGGGTGTGTGTTACATTACATTCACTAGTAGGAGTGAGAAAAACATAACGGGGTGGTTGGCATTGTATGGGTGTGTGTTACATTAGATTCACTAGTAGGAGTGAGAAAATCATCACGTGGTGGTGCGCATTGTATGGGTGTGTGTTACATTACATTCACTAGTAGGAGTGAGAAAAACATCACGGGGTGGTGCGCATTGTATGGGTGTGTGTTACATTACACTCACTAGTAGGAGTGAGAAAAACATCACGGGGTGGTGGGCATTGTATGGGTGTGTGTTACATTAGATTCACTAGTAGGAGTGAGAAAAACATCACGGGGTGGTGCGCATTGTATGGGTGTGTGTTACATTACATTCACTAGTAGGAGTGAGAAAAACATCACGGGGTGGTGCGCATTGTATGGGTGTGTGTTACATTACATTCACTAGTAGGAGTGAGAAAAACATCACGGGCTGGTGCGCATTGTATGGGTGTGTGTTACATTACATTCACTAGTAGGAGTGAGAAAAACATCACGGGGTGGTGCGCATTGTATGGGTGTGTGTTACATTACATTCACTCGTAGGAGAGAGAAAAACTTCACGGGGTGGTGCGCATTGTATGGGTGTGTGTTACATTACACTCACTTGTAGGAGTGAGAAAAACATCACGGGGTGGTGCGCATTTTATGGGTGTGTGTTACATTAGATTCACTAGTAGGAGTGAGAAAAAAATCACGGGGTGGTGCGCATTTTATGGGTGTGTGTTACATTACATTCACTAGTAGGAGTGAGAAAAACATCACGGGGTGGTGCGCATTGTATGGGTGTGTGTTACATTAGATTCACTAGTAGGAGTGAGAAAAACATCACGGGGTGGTGCGCATTGTATGGGTGTGTGTTACATTAGATTCACGTGTAGGGGTGAGAAAAACATCACGGGGTGGTGCGCATTGTATGGGTGTGTGTTACATTACATTCACTAGTAGGAGTGAGAAAAACATCACGGGGTGGTGCGCATTGTATGGGTGTTTGTTACATTAGACTCACTAGTAGGAGTGAGAAAATCATCACCGGGTGGTGTGCATTGTATGGGTGTGTGTTACATTACATTCACTAGTAGGAGTGAGAAAATCATCACGGGGTGGTGCGCATTGTATGGGTGTGTGTTACATTACATTCACTAGTAGGAGTGAGAAAAACATCACGGGGTGGTACGCATTGTATGGGTGTGTGTTACATTACATTCACTAGTAGGAGTGAGAAAAACATCACGGGGTGGTGCGCATTGTATGGGTGTGTTTTACATTACATTCACTAGTAGGAGTGAGAAAAACATTACGGGGTGGTTCGCATTGTATGGGTGTGTGTTACATTACATTCACTAGTAGGAGTAAGAAAAACATCACGCGGTGGTACGCATTGTATGGGTGTGTGTTACATTACATTCACTAGTAGGAGTGAGAAAATCATCACGGGGTGGTGCGCATTGTATGGGTGTGTGTTACATTACATTCACTAGTAGGAGTGAGAAAAACATCACGGGGTCTTGCGCATTGTATGGGTGTTTGTCACATTACATTCACTAGTAGTAGTGAGAAAAACATCACGGGGTGGTGCGCATTGTATGGGTGTGTGTTACATTAGATTCACTAGTAAGAGTGAGAAAAACATCACGGGGTGGTGCGCATTGTATTGGTGTGTGTTACATTACATTCACTAGTATGAGTGAGAAAAACATCACGGGGTGGTGCGCATTTTATGGGTGTGTGTTACATTACATTCACTAGTAGGACTGAGAAAAACATCACGGGGTGGTGCGCATTGTATGGGTGTGTGTTACATTAGATTCACTAGTAGGAGTGAAAAAACATCACGGGGTGGTGCGCATTGTATGGGTGTGTGTTACATTACATTCACTAGTAGGAGTGAGAAAAACATCACGGGGTGGTGCGCATTGTATGGGTGTGTGTTACATTAGATTCACAAGTAGGAGTGAGAAAAACATCACGGGGTGGTGCGCATTGTATGGGTGTTTGTTACATTACATTCACTAGTAGGAGTGAGAAAAACATCACGGGGTGGTGGGCATTGTATGGGTGTGTGTTACATTAGATTCACTAGTAGGAGTGAGAAAATCATCACGTGGTGGTGCGCATTGTATGGGTGTGTGTTACATTACATTCACTAGTAGGAGTGAGAAAAACATCACAGGGTGGTGCGCATTGTATGGGTGTGTGTTACATTACATTCACTAGTAGGAGTGAGAAAAACATCACGGGGTGGTGCGCATTGTATGGGTGTGTGTTACATTAGATTCACTAGTAGGAGTGAGAAAAACATCACGGGGTGGTGCGCATTGTATGGGTGTGTGTTACATTACATTCAGTAGTAGGAGTGAGAAAAACATCACGGGGTGGTGCGCATTGTATGGGTGTGTGTTACATTACATTCACTAGTAGGAGTGAGAACAACATCACGGGCTGGTGCGCATTGTATGGGTGTGTGTTACATTACATTCACTAGTAGGAGTGAGACAAACATCACGGGGTGGTGCGCATTGAATGGGTGTGTGTTACATTACATTCACTCGTAGGAGAGAGAAAAACATCACGGCGTGGTGCGCATTGTATGGGTGTGTGTTACATTACACTCACTTGTAGGAGTGAGAAAAACATCACGGGGTGGTGCGCATTTTATGGGTGTGTGTTACATTAGATTCACTAGTAGGAGTGAGAAAAAAATCACGGGGTGGTGCGCATTTTATGGGTGTGTGTTACATTACATTCACTAGTAGGAGTGAGAAAAACATCACGGGGTGGTGCGCATTGTATGGGTGTGTGTTACATTACATTCACTAGAAGGAGTGAGAAAAACATCACGGGGTGGTGCGCATTGTATGGGTGTTTGTTACATTAGATTCACTAGTAGGAGTGAGAAAATCATCACGGGGTGGTGCGCATTGTATGGGTGTGTGTTACATTACATTCACTAGTAGGAGTGAGAAAAACATCACGGGGTGGTGCGCATTGTATGTGTGTGTGTTACATTAGATTCACTAGTAGGAGTGAGAAAAACATCACGGGGTGGTGCGCATTGTATGGGTGTGTGTTACATTACATTCACTAGTAGGAGTGAGAAAAACATCACGGGGTGGTGCGCATTGTATGGGTGTGTGTTACATTAGATTCACTAGTAAGAGTGAGAAAAACATCACGGGGTGGTGCGCATTGTATTGGTGTGTGTTACATTACATTCACTAGTATGAGTGAGAAAAACATCACGGGATGGTGCGCATTTTATGGGTGTGTGTTACATTACATTCACTAGTAGGAGTGAAAAAACATCACAGGCTGGTGCGCATTGTATGGGTGTGTGTTACATTAGATTCACTAGTAAGAGTGAGAAAAACATCACGGGGTGGTGCGCATTGTATGGGTGTGTGTTACATTACATTCACTAGTAGGAGTGAGAAAAACATCACGGGGTGGTGCGCATTGTATGGGTGTATGTTACATTACATTCACTAGTAGGAGTGAGAAAAACATCACGGGGTGGTGCGCATTGTATGGGTGTGTGTTACATTACATTCACTAGTAGGAGTGAGAAAAACATCACGGGGTGGTGCGCATTGTATGGGTGTGTTTTACATTACATTCACTAGTAGGAGTGAGAAAAACATCACGGGGTGGTGCGCATTGTATGGGTGTGTGTTACATTACATTCACTAGTAGGAGTGAGAAAAACATCACGGGGTGGTGCGCATTTTATGGGTGTGTGTTACATTAGATTCACTGTTAGGAGTGAGAAAAACATCACGAGGTGGTGCGCATTGTATTGGTGTGTGTTACATTAGATTCACTAGTAGGAGTGAGAAAAACATCACGGGGTGGTGCGCATTGTATGGGTGTGTGTTACATTAGATTCACTAGTAGGAGTGATCAAAACATCACGGGGTGGTGCGCATTGTATGGGTGTGTGTTACATTACATTCACTAGTAGGAGTGAGAAAAACATCACGGGGTGGTGCGCATTGTATGGGTGTGTGTTACATTACATTCACTAGTAGGAGTGAGAAAAACATCACGGGCTGGTGCGCATTGTATGGGTGTGTGTTACATTACATTCACTAGTAGGAGTGAGAAAAACATCACGGGGTGGTGCGCATTGTATGGGTGTGTGTTACATTACATTCACTCGTAGGAGTGAGAAAAACATCACAGGGTGGTGCGCATTGTATGGGTGTGTGTTACATTACACTCACTAGTAGGAGTGAGAAAAACATCACGGGGTGGTGCGCATTTTATGGGTGTGTGTTACATTAGATTCACTAGTAGGAGTGAGAAAAAAATCACGGGGTGGTGCGCATTTTATGGGTGTGTGTTACATTACATTCACTAGTAGGAGTGAGAAAAACATCACGGGGTGGTGCGCATTGTATGGGTGTGTGTTACATTACATTCACTAGTAGGAGTGAGAAAAACATCACGGGGTGGTGCGCATTGTATGGGTGTTTGTTACATTAGATTCACTAGTTGGAGTGAGAAAATCATCACGGGGTGGTGCGCATTGTATGGGTGTGTGTTACATTACATTCACTAGTAGGAGTGAGAAAAACATCACGGGGTGGTGCGCATTGTATGGGTGTGTGTTACATTAGATTCACAAGTAGGAGTGAGAAAAACATCACGGGGTGGTGCGCATTGTATGGGTGTGTGTTACATTACATTCACTAGTAGGAGTGAGAAAAACATCACGGGGTGGTGGGCATTGTATGGGTGTGTGTTACATTAGATTCACTAGTAGGAGTGAGAAAATCATCACGTGGTGGTGCGCATTGTATGGGTGTGTGTTACATTACATTCACTAGTAGGAGTGAGAAAAACATCACGGGGTGGTGCGCATTGTATGGGTGTGTGTTACATTACATTTACTAGTAGGAGTGAGAAAAACATCACGGGGTGGTGCGCATTGTATGGGTGTTTGTTACATTAGATTCACTAGTTGGAGTGAGAAAATCATCACGGGGTGGTGCGCATTGTATGGGTGTGTGTTACATTACATTCACTAGTAGGAGTGAGAAAAACATCACGGGGTGGTGCGCATTGTATGGGTGTGTGTTACATTAGATTCACAAGTAGGAGTGAGAAAAACATCACGGGGTGGTGCGCATTGTATGGGTGTGTGTTACATTACATTCACTAGTAGGAGTGAGAAAAACATCACGGGGTGGTGGGCATTGTATGGGTGTGTGTTACATTAGATTCACTAGTAGGAGTGAGAAAATCATCACGTGGTGGTGCGCATTGTATGGGTGTGTGTTACATTACATTCACTAGTAGGAGTGAGAAAAACATCACGGGGTGGTGCGCATTGTATGGGTGTGTGTTACATTACATTCACTAGTAGGAGTGAGAAAAACATCACGGGGTGGTGCGCATTGTATGGGTGTGTGTTACATTACATTCACTAGTAGGAGTGAGAAAAACATCACCGGGTGGTGCGCATTGTATAGGTGTGTGTTACATTACATTCACTAGTAGGAGTGAGAAAAACATCACCGGGTGGTGCGCATTGTATGGGTGTGTGTTACATTACATTCACTAGTAGGAGTGAGAAAATCATCACGGGGTGGTTCGCATTGTATGGGTGTGTGTTACATTACATTCACTAGTAGGAGTGAGAAAAACATCACGGGGTGGTACGCATTGTATGGGTGTGTGTTACATTACATTCACTAGTAGGAGTGAGAAAATCATCACGGGGTGGTGCGCATTGTATGGGTGTGTGTTACATTACATTCACTAGTAGGAGTGAGAAAAACATCACGCGGTGGTACGCATTGTATGGGTGTGTGTTACATTACATTCACTAGTAGGAGTGAGAAAATCATCACGGGGTGGTGCGCATTGTATGGGTGTGTGTTACATTACATTCACTAGTAGGAGTGAGAAAAACATCACGGGGTGGTGCGCATTGTATGGGTGTGTGTTACATTACATTCACTAGTAGGAGTGAGAAAAACATCACGGGGTGGTGCGCATTGTATGGGTGTGTGTTACATTAGATTCACTAGTAAGAGTGAGAAAAACATCACGGGGTGGTGCGCAATGTATTGGTGTGTGTTACATTACATTCACTAGTATGAGTGAGAAAAACATCACGGGGTGGTGCGCATTTTATGGGTGTGTGTTACATTACCTTCACTAGTAGGAGTGAGAAAAACATCACGGGGTGGTGCGCATTGAATGGGTGTGTGTTACATTAGATTCACTAGTAGGAGTGAAAAAACATCACGGGGTGGTGCGCATTGTATGGGTGTGTGTTACATTACATTCACTAGTAGGAGTGAGAAAAACATCACGGGGTGGTGCGCATTGTATGGGTGTGTGTTACATTAGATTCACAAGTAGGAGTGAGAAAAACATCACGGGGTGGTGCGCATTGTATGGGTGTGTGTTACATTACATTCACTAGTAGGAGTGAGAAAAACATCACGGGGTGGTGCGCATTGTATGGGTGTTTGTCACATTACATTCACTAGTAGGAGTGAGAAAAACATCACGGGGTGGTGCGCATTGTATGGGTGTGTGTTACATTAGATTCACTAGTAAGAGTGGGAAAAACATCACGGGGTGGTGCGCATTTTATGGATGTGTGTTACATTACATTCACTAGTAGGAGTGAGAAAAACATCACGGGGTGGTGCGCATTGTATGGGTGTGTGTTACATTACATTCACTAGTATGAGTGAGAAAAACATCACGGGGTGGTGCGCATTTTATGGATGTGTGTTACATTACATTCACTAGTAGGAGTGAGAAAAACATCACGGGGTGGTGCGCATTGTATGGGTGTGTGTTACATTAGATTCATTAGTAGGAGTGAAAAAACATCACGGGGTGGTGCGCATTGTATGGGTGTGTGTTACATTACATTCACTAGTAGGAGTGAGAAAAACATCACGGGGTGGTGCGCATTATATGGGTGTGTGTTACATTAGATTCACAAGTAGGAGTGAGAAAAACATCACGGGGTGGTGCGCATTGTATGGGTGTGTGTTACATTACATTCACTAGTAGGAGTGAGAAAAACATAACGGGGTGGTTGGCATTGTATGGGTGTGTGTTACATTAGATTCACTAGTAGGAGTGAGAAAATCATCACGTGGTGGTGCGCATTGTATGGGTGTGTGTTACATTACATTCACTAGTAGGAGTGAGAAAAACATCACGGGGTGGTGCGCATTGTATGGGTGTGTGTTACATTACACTCACTAGTAGGAGTGAGAAAAACATCACGGGGTGGTGGGCATTGTATGGGTGTGTGTTACATTAGATTCACTAGTAGGAGTGAGAAAAACATCACGGGGTGGTGCGCATTGTATGGGTGTGTGTTACATTACATTCACTAGTAGGAGTGAGAAAAACATCACGGGGTGGTGCGCATTGTATGCGTGTGTGTTACATTACATTCACTAGTAGGAGTGAGAAAAACATCACGGGGTGGTGCGCATTGTATGGGTGTGTGTTACATTACATTCACTAGTAGGAGTGAGAAAAACATCACGGGGTGGTGCGCATTTTACGGGTGTGTGTTACATTAGATTCACTAGTAGGAGTGAGAAAAACATCACGGGGTGGTGCGCATTGTATTGGTGTGTGTTACATTAGATTCACTAGTAGGAGTGAGAAAAACATCACGGGGTGGTGCGCATTGTATGGGTGTGTGTTACATTCCATTCACTAGTAGGAGTGAGAAAAACATCACGGGGTGGTGCGCATTGTATGGGTGTGTGTTACATTACATTCACTAGTAGGAGTGAGAAAAACATCACGGGGTGGTGCGCATTGTATGGGTGTGTGTTACATTACATTCACTAGTAGGAGTGAGAAAAACATCACGGGGTGGTGCGCATTTTATGGGTGTGTGTTACATTACATTCACTAGTAGGAGTGAGAAAAACATCACGGGGTGGTGCGCATTGTATGGGTGTGTGTTAGATTAGATTCACTAGTAGGAGTGAGAAAATCATCACGGTGTGGTGCGCATTGTATGGGTGTTTGCTACATTACATTCACTAGTAGGAGTGAGAAAAACATCACGGGGTGGTGCGCATTGTATGGGTGTGTGTTACATTAGATTCACAATTAGGAGTGAGAAAAACATCACGGGGTGGTGCGCATTGTATGGGTGAGTGTTACATTACATTCACTAGTAGGAGTGAGAAAAACATCACCCGGTGGTACGCATTGTATGGGTGTGTGTTACATTACATTCACTAGTAGGAGTGAGAAAATCATCACGGGGTGGTGCGCATTGTATGGGTGTGTGTTACATTAGATTCACTAGTAGGAGTGAGAAAAACATCACGGGGTGGTGCGCATTGTATGGGTGTGTGTTACATTAGATTCACGTGTAGGGGTGAGAAAAACATCACGGGGTGGTGCGCATTGTATGGGTGTGTGTTACATTACATTCACTAGTAGGAGTGAGAAAAACATCACGGGGTGGTGCGCATTGTATGGGTGTTTGTTACATTAGATTCACTAGTAGGAGTGAGAAAATCATCACCGGGTGGTGAGCATTGTATGGGTGTGTGTTACATTACATTCACTAGTAGGAGTGAGAAAATCATCACGGGGTGGTGCGCATTGTATGGGTGTGTGTTACATTACATTCACTAGTAGGAGTGAGAAAAACATCACGGGGTGGTACGCATTGTATGGGTGTGTGTTACATTACATTCACTAGTAGGAGTGAGAAAAACATCACGGGGTGGTGCGCATTGTATGGGTGTGTTTTACATTACATTCACTAGTAGGAGTGAGAAAAACATTACGGGGTGGTTCGCATTGTATGGGTGTGTGTTTCATTACATTCACTAGTAGGAGTGAGAAAAACATCACGCGGTGGTACGCATTGTATGGGTGTGTGTTACATTACATTCACTAGTAGGAGTGAGAAAATCATCACGGGGTGGTGCGCATTGTATGGGTGTGTGTTACATTACATTCACTAGTAGGAGTGAGAAAAACATCACGGGGTGGTGCGCATTGTATGGGTGTTTGTCACATTGCATTCACTAGTAGGAGTGAGAAAAACATCACGGGGTGGTGCGCATTGTATGGGTGTGTGTTACATTAGATTCACTAGTAAGAGTGGGAAAAACATCACGGGGTGGTGCGCATTGTATTGGTGTGTGTTACATTACATTCACTAGTATGAGTGAGAAAAACATCACGGGGTGGTGCGCATTTTATGGCTGTGTGTTACATTACATTCACTAGTAGGAGTGAGAAAAACATCACGGGGTGGTGCGCATTGTATGGGTGTGTGTTACATTAGATTCACTAGTAGGAGTGAAAAAACATCACGGGGTGGTGTGCATTGTATGGGTCTGTGTTACATTACATTCAATAGTAGGAGTGAGAAAAACATCACGGGGTGGTGCGCATTATATGGGTGTGTGTTACATTAGATTCACAAGTAGGAGTGAGAAAAACATCACGGGGTGGTGCGCATTGTATGGGTGTGTGTTACATTACATTCACTAGTAGGAGTGAGAAAAACATAACGGGGTGGTTGGCATTGTATGGGTGTGTGTTACATTAGATTCACTAGTAGGAGTGAGAAAATCATCACGTGGTGGTGCGCATTGTATGGGTGTGTGTTACATTACATTCACTAGTAGGAGTGAGAAAAACATCACGGGGTGGTGCGCATTGTATGGGTGTGTGTTACATTACACTCACTAGTAGGAGTGAGAAAAACATCACGGGGTGGTGGGCATTGTATGGGTGTGTGTTACATTAGATTCACTAGTAGGAGTGAGAAAAACATCACGGGGTGGTGCGCATTGTATGGGTGTGTGTTACATTACATTCACTAGTAGGAGTGAGAAAAACATCACGGGGTGGTGCGCATTGTATGGGTGTGTGTTACATTACATTCACTAGTAGGAGTGAGAAAAACATCACGGGCTGGTGCGCATTGTATGGGTGTGTGTTACATTACATTCACTAGTAGGAGTGAGAAAAACATCACGGGGTGGTGCGCATTGTATGGGTGTGTGTTACATTACATTCACTCGTAGGAGAGAGAAAAACATCACGGGGTGGTGCGCATTGTATGGGTGTGTGTTACATTAGATTCACGTGTAGGGGTGAGAAAAACATCACGGGGTGGTGCGCATTGTATGGGTGTGTGTTACATTACATTCACTAGTAGGAGTGAGAAAAACATCACGGGGTGGTGCGCATTGTATGGGTGTTTGTTACATTAGATTCACTAGTAGGAGTGAGAAAATCATCACCGGGTGGTGTGCATTGTATGGGTGTGTGTTACATTACATTCACTAGTAGGAGTGAGAAAATCATCACGGGGTGGTGCGCATTGTATGGGTGTGTGTTACATTACATTCACTAGTAGGAGTGAGAAAAACATCACGGGGTGGTACGCATTGTATGGGTGTGTGTTACTTTACATTCACTAGTAGGAGTGAGAAAAACATCACGGGGTGGTGCGCATTGTATGGGTGTGTTTTACATTACATTCACTAGTAGGAGTGAGAAAAACATTACGGGGTGGTTCGCATTGTATGGGTGTGTGTTACATTACATTCACTAGTAGGAGTAAGAAAAACATCACGCGGTGGTACGCATTGTATGGGTGTGTGTTACATTACATTCACTAGTAGGAGTGAGAAAATCATCACGGGGTGGTGCGCATTGTATGGGTGTGTGTTACATTACATTCACTAGTAGGAGTGAGAAAAACATCACGGGGTCTTGCGCATTGTATGGGTGTTTGTCACATTACATTCACTAGTAGTAGTGAGAAAAACATCACGGGGTGGTGCGCATTGTATGGGTGTGTGTTACATTAGATTCACTAGTAAGAGTGAGAAAAACATCACGGGGTGGTGCGCATTGTATTGGTGTGTGTTACATTACATTCACTAGTATGAGTGAGAAAAACATCACGGGGTGGTGCGCATTTTATGGGTGTGTGTTACATTACATTCACTAGTAGGACTGAGAAAAACATCACGGGGTGGTGCGCATTGTATGGGTGTGTGTTACATTAGATTCACTAGTAGGAGTGAAAAAACATCACGGGGTGGTGCGCATTGTATGGGTGTGTGTTACATTACATTCACTAGTAGGAGTGAGAAAAACATCACGGGGTGGTGCGCATTGTATGGGTGTGTGTTACATTAGATTCACAAGTAGGAGTGAGAAAAACATCACGGGGTGGTGCGCATTTTATGGGTGTGTGTTACATTAGATTCACTAGTAGGAGTGAGAAAAACATCACGGGGTGGTGGGCATTGTATGGGTGTGTGTTACATTAGATTCACTAGTAGGAGTGAGAAAATCATCACGTGGTGGTGCGCATTGTATGGGTGTGTGTTACATTACATTCACTAGTAGGAGTGAGAAAAACATCACGGGGTGGTGCGCATTGTATGGGTGTGTGTTACATTACATTCACTAGTAGGAGTGAGAAAAACATCACGGGGTGGTGCGCATTGTATGGGTGTGTGTTACATTAGATTCACTAGTAGGAGTGAGAAAAACATCACGGGGTGGTGCGCATTGTATGGGTGTGTGTTACATTACATTCAGTAGTAGGAGTGAGAAAAACATCACAGTGGTGGTGCGCATTGTATGGGTGTGTGTTACATTACATTCACTAGTAGGAGTGAGAAAAACATCACGGGCTGGTGCGCATTGTATGGGTGTGTGTTACATTACATTCACTAGTAGGAGTGAGACAAACATCACGGGGTGGTGCGCATTGTATGGGTGTGTGTTACATTACATTCACTCGTAGGAGAGAGAAAAACATCACGGCGTGGTGCGCATTGTATGGGTGTGTGTTACATTACACTCACTTGTAGGAGTGAGAAAAACATCACGGGGTGGTGCGCATTTTATGGGTGTGTGTTACATTAGATTCACTAGTAGGAGTGAGAAAAAAATCACGGGGTGGTGCGCATTTTATGGGTGTGTGTTACATTACATTCACTAGTAGGAGTGAGAAAAACATCACGGGGTGGTGCGCATTGTATGGGTGTGTGTTACATTACATTCACTAGAAGGAGTGAGAAAAACATCACGGGGTGGTGCGCATTGTATGGGTGTTTGTTACATTAGATTCACTAGTAGGAGTGAGAAAATCATCACGGGGTGGTGCGCATTGTATGGGTGTGTGTTACATTACATTCACTAGTAGGAGTGAGAAAAACATCACGGGGTGGTGCGCATTGTATGTGTGTGTGTTACATTAGATTCACTAGTAGGAGTGAGAAAAACATCACGGGGTGGTGCGCATTTTATGGGTGTGTGTTACATTACATTCACTAGTAGGAGTGAGAAAAACATCACGGGGTGGTGCGCATTGTATGGGTGTGTGTTACATTAGATTCACTAGTAAGAGTGAGAAAAACATCACGGGGTGGTGCGCATTGTATTGGTGTGTGTTACATTACATTCACTAGTATGAGTGAGAAAAACATCACGGGATGGTGCGCATTTTATGGGTGTGTGTTACATTACATTCACTAGTAGGAGTGAAAAAACATCACAGGCTGGTGCGCATTGTATGGGTGTGTGTTACATTAGATTCACTAGTAAGAGTGAGAAAAACATCACGGGGTGGTGCGCATTGTATGGGTGTGTGTTACATTACATTCACTAGTAGGAGTGAGAAAAACATCACGGGGTGGTGCGCATTGTATGGGTGTATGTTACATTACATTCACTAGTAGGAGTGAGAAAAACATCACGGGGTGGTGCGCATTGTATGGGTGTGTGTTACATTACATTCACTAGTAGGAGTGAGAAAAACATCACGGGGTGGTGCGCATTGTATGGGTGTGTTTTACATTACATTCACTAGTAGGAGTGAGAAAAACATCACGGGGTGGTGCGCATTGTATGGGTGTGTGTTACATTACATTCACTAGTAGGAGTGAGAAAAACATCACGGGGTGGTGCGCATTTTATGGGTGTGTGTTACATTAGATTCACTGTTAGGAGTGAGAAAAACATCACGAGGTGGTGCGCATTGTATTGGTGTGTGTTACATTAGATTCACTAGTAGGAGTGAGAAAAACATCACGGGGTGGTGCGCATTGTATGGGTGTGTGTTACATTAGATTCACTAGTAGGAGTGATCAAAACATCACGGGGTGGTGCGCATTGTATGGGTGTGTGTTACATTACATTCACTAGTAGGAGTGAGAAAAACATCACGGGGTGGTGCGCATTGTATGGGTGTGTGTTACATTACATTCACTAGTAGGAGTGAGAAAAACATCACGGGCTGGTGCGCATTGTATGGGTGTGTGTTACATTACATTCACTAGTAGGAGTGAGAAAAACATCACGGGGTGGTGCGCATTGTATGGGTGTGTGTTACATTACATTCACTCGTAGGAGTGAGAAAAACATCACGGGGTGGTGCGCATTGTATGGGTGTGTGTTACATTACACTCACTAGTAGGAGTGAGAAAAACATCACGGGGTGGTGCGCATTTTATGGGTGTGTGTTACATTAGATTCACTAGTAGGAGTGAGAAAAAAATCACGGGGTGGTGCGCATTTTATGGGTGTGTGTTACATTACATTCACTAGTAGGAGTGAGAAAAACATCACGGGGTGGTGCGCATTGTATGGGTGTGTGTTACATTACATTCACTAGTAGGAGTGAGAAAAACATCACGGGGTGGTGCGCATTGTGCATTGGTGTGTGTTACATTACATTCACTAGTATGAGTGAGAAAAACATCACGGGGTGGTGCGCATTTTATGGGTGTGTGTTACATTACATTCACTAGTAGGAGTGAGAAAAACATCACGGGGTATTGCGCATTGTATGGGTGTGTGTTACATTACATTCACTAGTAGGAGTGAGAAAAACATCACGGGGTGGTGCGCATTGTATGGGTGTTTGTTACATTAGATTCACTAGTAGGAGTGAGAAAATCATCACGGGGTGGTGCGCATTGTATGGGTGTGGGTTACATTACATTCACTAGTAGGAGTGAGAAAAACATCACGGGGTGGTGCGCATTGTATGGGTGTGTGTTACATTTCATTCACTAGTAGGAGTGAGAAAAACATCACGGGGTGGTGCGCATTGTATGGGTGGGTGTTACATTAGATTCACTAGTAGGAGTGAGAAAAACACCACGGGGTGGTGCGCATTGTATGGGTGTGTGTTACATTACATTCACTAGTAGGAGTGAGAAAAACATCACGGGGTGGTGCACATTGTATGGGTGTGTGTTACATTAGATTCACTAGTAGGAGTGAGAAAATCATCACGTGGTGGTGCGCATTGTATGGGTGTGTGTTACATTACATTCACTAGTAGGAGTGAGAAAAACATCACGGGGTGGTGCGCATTGTATGGGTGTGTGTTACATTACATTCACTAGTAGGAGTGAGAAAAACATCACGGGGTGGTACGCATTGTATGGGTGTGTGTTACATTACATTCACTAGTAGGAGTGAGAAAATCATCAAGGGGTGGTGCGCATTGTATGGGTGTGTGTTACATTACATTCACTAGTAGGAGTGAGAAAAACATCACGGGGTGGTGCGCATTGTATGGGTGTGTGTTACATTACATTCACTAGTAGGAGTGAGAAAAACATCACGGGGTGGTGCGCATTGCATTGGTGTGTGTTACATTACATTCACTAGTATGAGTGAGAAAAACATCACGGGGTGGTGCGCATTTTATGGGTGTGTGTTACATTACATTCACTAGTAGGAGTGAGAAAAACATCACGGGGTATTGCGCATTGTATGGGTGTGTGTTACATTACATTCACTAGTAGGAGTGAGAAAAACATCACGGGGTGGTGCGCATTGTATGGGTGTGTGTTTCATTACATTCACTAGTAGGAGTGAGAAAAACATCACGGGGTGGTGCGCATTGTATGGGTGTGTGTTACATTACATTCACTAGTAGGAGTGAGAAAATCATCACGGGGTGGTGCGCATTGTATGGGTGTATGTTACATTACATTCACTAGTAGGAGTGAGAAAAACATCACGGGGTGGTGCGCATTGTATGGGTGTGTGTTACATTACATTCACCAGTAGGAGTGAGAAAAATATCACGGGGTGGTGCGCATTGTATGGGTGTGTTACATTACATTCACTAGTAGCAGTGAGAAAAATATCACGGGGTGGTGCGCATTGTATGGGTGTGTGTTACATTAGATTCACTAGTAGGAGTGAGAAAAACATCACGGGGTGGTGCGCATTGTATGGGCGTGTGTTACATTACATTCACTAGTAGGAGTGAGAAAAACATCACGGGGTGGTGCGCATTGTATGGGTGTGTGTTACATTACATTCACTAGTAGGAGTGAGAAAAACATCACGGGGTGGTTCGCATTGTATGGGTGTGTGTTACATTACATTCACTAGTAGGAGTGAGAAAATCATCACGGGGTGGTGCGCATTGTATGGGTGTGTGTTACATTACACTCACTAGTAGGAGTGAGAAAAACATCACGGGGTGGTGCGCATTTTATGGGTGTGTGTTACATTAGATTCACTAGTAGGAGTGAGAAAAACATCACGGGGTGGTGCGCATTTTATGGGTGTGTGTTACATTACATTCACTAGTAGGAGTGAGAAAAACATCACGGGGTGGTGCGCATTGTATGGGTGTGTGTTACATTACATTCACTAGTAGGAGTGAGAAAAACATCACGGGGTGGTGCGCATTGTATGGGTGTTTGTTACATTAGATTCACTAGTAGGAGTGAGAAAATCATCACGGGGTGGTGCGCATTGTATGGGTGTGTGTTACATTACATTCACTAGTAGGAGTGAGAAAAACATCACGGGGTGGTGCGCATTGTATGGGTGTGTGTTACATTACATTCACTAGTAGGAGTGAGAAAAACATCACGGGGTGGTGCGCATTGTATGGGTGTGTGTTACATTAGATTCACTAGTAGGAGTGAG
Organism: Cavia porcellus; assembly: GCF_034190915.1. Lineage (NCBI taxonomy): Eukaryota > Metazoa > Chordata > Mammalia > Rodentia > Caviidae > Cavia > Cavia porcellus. Next base: position 131,252 of record NW_026947755.1, on the reverse strand, counting down.
AAAATCATCACGTGGTGGTGCGCATTGTATGGGTGTGTGTTACATTACATTCACTAGTAGGAGTGAGAAAAACATCACGGGGTGGTGCGCATTGTATGGGTGTGTGTTACATTACATTCACTAGTAGGAGTGAGAAAAACATCACGGGGTGGTACGCATTGTATGGGTGTGTGTTACATTACATTCACTAGTAGGAGTGAGAAAATCATCAAGGGGTGGTGCGCATTGTATGGGTGTGTGTTACATTACATTCACTAGTAGGAGTGAGAAAAACATCACGGGGTGGTGCGCATTGTATGGGTGTGTGTTACATTACATTCACTAGTAGGAGTGAGAAAAACATCACGGGGTGGTGCGCATTGCATTGGTGTGTGTTACATTACATTCACTAGTATGAGTGAGAAAAACATCACGGGGTGGTGCGCATTTTATGGGTGTGTGTTACATTACATTCACTAGTAGGAGTGAGAAAAACATCACGGGGTATTGCGCATTGTATGGGTGTGTGTTACATTACATTCACTAGTAGGAGTGAGAAAAACATCACGGGGTGGTGCGCATTGTATGGGTGTTTGTTACATTAGATTCACTAGTAGGAGTGAGAAAATCATCACGGGGTGGTGCGCATTGTATGGGTGTGGGTTACATTACATTCACTAGTAGGAGTGAGAAAAACATCACGGGGTGGTGCGCATTGTATGGGTGTGTGTTACATTTCATTCACTAGTAGGAGTGAGAAAAACATCACGGGGTGGTGCGCATTGTATGGGTGGGTGTTACATTAGATTCACTAGTAGGAGTGAGAAAAACACCACGGGGTGGTACGCATTGTATGGGTGTGTGTTACATTACATTCACTAGTAGGAGTGAGAAAAACATCACGGGGTGGTGCACATTGTATGGGTGTGTGTTACATTAGATTCACTAGTAGGAGTGAGAAAATCATCACGTGGTGGTGCGCATTGTATGGGTGTGTGTTACATTACATTCACTAGTAGGAGTGAGAAAAACATCACGGGGTGGTGCGCATTGTATGGGTGTGTGTTACATTACATTCACTAGTAGGAGTGAGAAAAACATCACGGGGTGGTACGCATTGTATGGGTGTGTGTTACATTACATTCACTAGTAGGAGTGAGAAAATCATCAAGGGGTGGTGCGCATTGTATGGGTGTGTGTTACATTACATTCACTAGTAGGAGTGAGAAAAACATCACGGGGTGGTGCGCATTGTATGGGTGTGTGTTACATTACATTCACTAGTAGGAGTGAGAAAAACATCACGGGGTGGTGCGCATTGCATTGGTGTGTGTTACATTACATTCACTAGTATGAGTGAGAAAAACATCACGGGGTGGTGCGCATTTTATGGGTGTGTGTTACATTACATTCACTAGTAGGAGTGAGAAAAACATCACGGGGTATTGCGCATTGTATGGGTGTGTGTTACATTACATTCACTAGTAGGAGTGAGAAAAACATCACGGGGTGGTGCGCATTGTATGGGTGTGTGTTTCATTACATTCACTAGTAGGAGTGAGAAAAACATCACGGGGTGGTGCGCATTGTATGGGTGTGTGTTACATTACATTCACTAGTAGGAGTGAGAAAATCATCACGGGGTGGTGCGCATTGTATGGGTGTATGTTACATTACATTCACTAGTAGGAGTGAGAAAAACATCACGGGGTGGTGCGCATTGTATGGGTGTGTGTTACATTACATTCACCAGTAGGAGTGAGAAAAATATCACGGGGTGGTGCGCATTGTATGGGTGTGTTACATTACATTCACTAGTAGCAGTGAGAAAAATATCACGGGGTGGTGCGCATTGTATGGGTGTGTGTTACATTAGATTCACTAGTAGGAGTGAGAAAAACATCACGGGGTGGTGCGCATTGTATGGGCGTGTGTTACATTACATTCACTAGTAGGAGTGAGAAAAACATCACGGGGTGGTGCGCATTGTATGGGTGTGTGTTACATTACATTCACTAGTAGGAGTGAGAAAAACATCACGGGGTGGTTCGCATTGTATGGGTGTGTGTTACATTACATTCACTAGTAGGAGTGAGAAAATCATCACGGGGTGGTGCGCATTGTATGGGTGTGTGTTACATTACACTCACTAGTAGGAGTGAGAAAAACATCACGGGGTGGTGCGCATTTTATGGGTGTGTGTTACATTAGATTCACTAGTAGGAGTGAGAAAAACATCACGGGGTGGTGCGCATTTTATGGGTGTGTGTTACATTACATTCACTAGTAGGAGTGAGAAAAACATCACGGGGTGGTGCGCATTGTATGGGTGTGTGTTACATTACATTCACTAGTAGGAGTGAGAAAAACATCACGGGGTGGTGCGCATTGTATGGGTGTTTGTTACATTAGATTCACTAGTAGGAGTGAGAAAATCATCACGGGGTGGTGCGCATTGTATGGGTGTGTGTTACATTACATTCACTAGTAGGAGTGAGAAAAACATCACGGGGTGGTGCGCATTGTATGGGTGTGTGTTACATTACATTCACTAGTAGGAGTGAGAAAAACATCACGGGGTGGTGCGCATTGTATGGGTGTGTGTTACATTAGATTCACTTGTAGGAGTGAGAAAAACATCACGGGGTGGTGCGCATTGTATGGGTGTGTGTTACATTACATTCACTAGTAGGAGTGAGAAAAACATCACGGGGTGGTGCGCATTGTATGGGTGTGTGTTACATTAGATTCACTAGTAGGAGTGAGAAAATCATCACGTGGTGGTGCGCATTGTATGGGTGTGTGTTACATTACATTCACTAGTAGGAGTGAGAAAAACATCACGGGGTGGTGCGCATTGTATGGGTGTGTGTTACATTACATTCACTAGTAGAAGTGAGAAAAACATCACGGGGTGGTACGCATTGTATCGGTGTGTGTTACATTACATTCACTAGTAGGAGTGAGAAAATCATCACGGGGTGGTGCGCATTGTATGGGTGTGTGTTACATTACATTCACTAGTAGGAGTGAGAAAAACATCACGGGGTGGTGCGCATTGTATGGGTGTGTGTTACATTACATTCACTAGTAGGAGTGAGAAAAACATCACGCGGTGGTACGCATTGTATGGGTGTGTGTTACATTACATTCACTAGTAGGAGTGAGAAAATCATCACGGGGTGGTGCGCATTGTATGGGTGTGTGTTACATTACATTCACTAGTAGGAGTGAGAAAAACATCACGGGGTGGTGCGCATTGTATGGGTGTTTGTTACATTACATTCACTAGTAGGAGTGAGAAAAACATCACGGGGTGGTGCGCATTGTATGGGTGTGTGTTACATTAGATTCACTAGTAAGAGTGAGAAAAACATCACGGGGTGGTGCGCATTGTATTGGTGTGTGTTACATTACATTCACTAGTATGAGTGAGAAAAACATCACGGGGTGGTGCGCATTTTATGGGTGTGTGTTACATTACCTTCACTAGTAGGAGTGAGAAAAACATCACGGGGTGGTGCGCATTGAATGGGTGTGTGTTACATTAGATTCACTAGTAGGAGTGAAAAAACATCACGGGGTGGTGCGCATTGTATGGGTGTGTGTTACATTACATTCACTAGTAGGAGTGAGAAAAACATCACGGGGTGGTGCGCATTGTATGGGTGTGTGTTACATTACATTCACTAGTAGGAGTGAGAAAAACATCACGGGGTGGTGCGCATTGTATGGGTGTGTGTTACATTACATTCACTAGTAGGAGTGAGAAAAACATCACGGGGTATTGCGCATTGTATGGGTGTGTGTTACATTACATTCACTAGTAGGAGTGAGAAAAACATCACGGGGTGGTGCGCATTTTATTGGTGTGTGTTACATTACATTCACTAGTAGGAGTGAGAAAAACATCACGGGGTGGTGCGCATTGTATGGGTGTGTGCTACATTACATTCACTAGTAGGAGTGAGAAAAACATCACGGGGTGGTGCGCATTGTATGGGTGTGTGTTACATTACATTCACTAGTAGGAGTGAGAAAAACATCAAGGGGTGGTGCGCATTGTATGGGTGTGTGTTACATTACATTCACTAGTAGGAGTGAGAAAAACATCACGGGGTGGTGCGCATTGTATGGGTGTGTGTTACATTACATTCACTAGTAGGAGTGAGAAAAACATCACGGGGTGGTGCGCATTGTTTGGGTGTGTGTTACATTACATTCACTAGTAGGAGTGAGAAAAACATCACGGGGTGGTGCGCATTGTATGGGTGTGTGTTACATTACATTCACTAGTAGGAGTGAGAAAAACATCACCGGGTGGTGTGCATTGTATGGGTGTGTGTTACATTACATTCACTAGTAGGAGTGAGAAAATCATCACGGGGTGGTTCGCATTGTATGGGTGTGTGTTACATTACATTCACTAGCAGGAGTGAGAAAAACATCACGGGGTGGTACGCATTGTATGGGTGTGTGTTACATTACATTCACTAGTAGGAGTGAGAAAAACATCACGGGGTGGTGCGCATTGTATGGGTGTGTTTTACATTACATTCACTAGTAGGAGTGAGAAAAACATTACGGGGTGGTTCGCATTGTATGGGTGTGTGTTACATTACATTCACTAGTAGGAGTGAGAAAAACATCACGCGGTGGTACGCATTGTATGGGTGTGTGTTACATTACATTCACTAGTAGGAGTGAGAAAATCATCACGGGGTGGTGCGCATTGTATGGGTGTGTGTTACATTACATTCACTAGTAGGAGTGAGAAAAACATCACGGGGTGGTGCGCATTGTATGGGTGTTTGTTACATTACCTTCACTAGTAGGAGTGAGAAAAACATCACGGGGTGGTGCGCATTGAATGGGTGTGTGTTACATTAGATTCACTACTGGAGTGAAAAAACATCACGGGGTGGTGCGCATTGTATGGGTGTGTGTTACATTACATTCACTAGTAGGAGTGAGAAAAACATCACGGGGTGGTGCGCATTGTATGGGTGTGTGTTACATTACATTCACTAGTAGGAGTGAGAAAAACATCACGGGGTGGTGCGCATTGTATGGGTGTGTGTTACATTACATTCACTAGTAGGAGTGAGAAAAACATCACGGGGTAGTGCGCATTGTATGGGTGTGTGTTACATTACATTCACTAGTAGGAGTGAGAAAAACATCACGGGGTGGTGCGCATTGTATGGGTGTGTGTTACATTACATTCACTAGTAGGAGTGAGAAAAACATCACGGGGTGGTGCGCATTGTATGGGTGTGTGCTACATTACATTCACTCGTAGGAGTGAGAAAAACATCACGGGGTGGTGCGCATTGTATGGGTGTGTGTTACATTACATTCACTAGTAGGAGTGAGAAAAACATCAAGGGGTGGTGCGCATTGTATGGGTGTGTGTTACATTACATTCACTAGTAGGAGTGAGAAAAACATCACGGGGTGGTGTGCATTGTATGGGTGTGTGTTACATTACATTCACTAGTAGGAGTGAGAAAATCATCACGGGGTGGTGCGCATTGTATGGGTGTGTGTTACATTACATTCACTAGTAGGAGTGAGAAAAACATCACGGGGTGGTGCGCATTGTATGGGTGTGTGTTACATTAGATTCACTAGTAGGAGTGAGAAAAACATCACGGGGTGTTGCGCACTGTATGGGTGTGTGTTACATTACATTCACTAGTAGGAGTGAGAAAAACATCACGGGGTGGTGCGCATTGTATGGGTGTGTGTTACATTACATTCACTAGTAGGAGTGAGAAAAACATCACGGGGTGGTGTGCATTGTATGGGTGTGTGTTACATTACATTCACTAGTAGGAGTGAGAAAATCATCACGGGGTGGTGCGCATTGTATGGGTGTATGTTACATTACATTCACTAGTAGGAGTGAGAAAAACATCACGGGGTGGTGCGCATTGTATGGGTGTGTGTTACATTACATTCACCAGTAGGAGTGAGAAATATATCACGGGGTGGTGCGCATTGTATGGGTGTGTTACATTACATTCACCAGTAGCAGTGAGAAAAATATCACGGGGTGGTGCGCATTGTATGGGTGTGTGTTACATTAGATTCACTAGTAGGAGTGAGAAAAACATCACGGGGTGGTGCGCATTGTATGGGTGTGTGTTACATTAGATTCACTAGTAGGAGTGAGAAAAACATCACGGGGTGGTGCGCATTGTATGGGTGTGTGTTACATTGCATTCACTAGTAGGAGTGAGAAAAACATCACGGGGTGGTACGCATTGTATGGGTGTGTGTTACATTACATTCACTAGTAGGAGTGAGAAAAACATCACGGGGTGGTGCGCATTGTATGGGTGTTTGTTACATTAGATTCACTAGTAGGAGTGAGAAAATCATCACGGGGTGGTGCGCATTGTATGGGTGTGTGTTACATTAGATTCACTAGTAGGAGTGAGAAAAACATCACAGGGTGGTGCGCATTGTATGGGTGTGTGTTACATTACATTCACTAGTAGGAGTGAGAAAAACATCACGGGGTGGTGCGCATTGTATGGGTGTGTGTTACATTAGATTCACTAGTAGGAGTGAGAAAAACATCACGGGGTGGTGCGCATTGTATGGGTGTGTGTTACATTAGATTCACTAGTAGGAGTGAGAAAAACATCACGGGGTGGTGCGCATTGTATGGGTGTGTGTTACATTAGATTCACTAGTAGGAGTGAGAAAATCATCACGTGGTGGTGCGCATTGTATGGGTGTGTGTTACATTACATTCACTAGTAGGAGTGAGAAAAACATCACGGGGTGGTGCGCAATGTATGGGTGTGTGTTACATTACATTCAGTAGTAGGAGTGAGAAAAACATCACGGGGTATTGCGCATTGTATGGGTGTGTGTTACATTACATTCACTAGTAGGAGTGAGAAAAACATCACGGGGTGGTGCGCATTGTATGGGTGTGTGTTACATTACATTCACTAATAGGAGTGAGAAAAACATCACGGGGTGGTGAGCATTGTATGGGTGTGTGCTACATTACATTCACTTGTAGGAGTGAGAAAAACATCACGGGGTGGTGCGCATTGTATGGGTGTTTGTTACATTAGATTCACTAGTAGGAGTGAGAAAATCATCACGGGGTGGTGCGCATTGTATGGGTGTGTGTTACATTACATTCACTAGTAGGAGTGAGAAAAACATCACGGGGTGGTGCGCATTGTATGGGTGTGTGTTACATTACATTCACTAGTAGGAGTGAGAAAAACATCACGGGGTGGTGCGCATTGTATGGGTGGGTGTTACATTAGATTCACTAGTAGGAGTGAGAAAAACATCACGGGGTGGTGCGCATTGTATGGGTGTGTGTTACATTACATTCACTAGTAGGAGTGAGAAAAACATCACGGGGTGGTGCACATTGTATGGGTGTGTGTTACATTAGATTCACTAGTAGGAGTGAGAAAATCATCACGTGGTGGTGCGCATTGTATGGGTGTGTGTTACATTACATTCACTAGTAGGAGTGAGAAAAACATCACGGGGTGGTGCGCATTGTATGGGTGTGTGTTACATTACATTCACTAGTAGGAGTGAGAAAAACATCACGGGGTGGTACGCATTGTATGGGTGTGTGTTACATTACATTCACTAGTAGGAGTGAGAAAATCATCAAGGGGTGGTGCGCATTGTATGGGTGTGTGTTACATTACATTCACTAGTAGGAGTGAGAAAAACATCACGGGGTGGTGCGCATTGTATGGGTGTGTGTTACATTACATTCACTAATAGGAGTGAGAAAAACATCACGGGGTGGTGCGCATTGTATGGGTGTGTGCTACATTACATTCACTAGTAGGAGTGAGAAAAACATCACGGGGTGGTGCGCATTGTATGGGTGTGTGTTACATTAGATTCACTAGTAGGAGTGAGAAAAACATCACGGGGTAGTGCGCACTGTATGGGTGTGTGTTACATTACATTCACTAGTAGGAGTGAGAAAAACATCACGGGGTGGTGCGCATTGTATGGGTGTGTGTTACATTACATTCACTAGTAGGAGTGAGAAAAACATCACGGGGTGGTGTGCATTGTATGGGTGTGTGTTACATTACATTCACTAGTAGGAGTGAGAAAATCATCACGGGGTGGTGCGCATTGTATGGGTGTATGTTACATTACATTCACTAGTAGGAGTGAGAAAAACATCACGGGGTGGTGCGCATTGTATGGGTGTGTGTTACATTACATTAACCAGTAGGAGTGAGAAATATATCACGGGGTGGTGCGCATTGTATGGGTGTGTTACATTACATTCACCAGTAGCAGTGAGAAAAATATCACGGGGTGGTGCGCATTGTATGGGTGTGTGTTACATTAGATTCACTAGTAGGAGTGAGAAAAACATCACGGGGTGGTGCGCATTGTATGGGTGTGTGTTACATTAGATTCACTAGTAGGAGTGAGAAAAACATCACGGGCTGGTGCGCATTGTATGGGTGTGTGTTACATTACATTCACTAGTAGGAGTGAGAAAAACATCACGGGCTGGTGCGCATTGTATGGGTGTGTGTTACATTAGATTCACTAGTAGGAGTGAGAAAAACATCACGGGGTATTGCGCATTGTATGGGTGTGTGTTACATTAGATTCACTAGTAGGAGTGAGAAAAACATCACGGGGTGGTGCGCATTGTATGGGTCTGTGTTACATTACATTCACTAGTAGGAGTGAGAAAAACATCACGGGCTGGTGCGCATTGTATGGGTGTGTGTTACATTACATTCACTAGTAGGAGTGAGAAAAACATCACGGGGTGGTGCGCATTGTATGGGTGTGTGTTACATTACATTCACTCGTAGGAGTGAGAAAAACATCACGGGGTGGTGCGCATTGTATGGGTGTGTGTTACATTACACTCACTAGTAGGAGTGAGAAAAACATCACGGGGTGGTGCGCATTGTATGGGTGTGTGTTACATTAGATTCACTAGTTGGAGTGAGAAAAAAATCACGGGGTGGTGCGCATTTTATGGGTGTGTGTTACATTACATTCACTAGTAGGAGTGAGAAAAACATCACGGGGTGGTGCGCATTGTATGGGTGTGTGTTACATTACATTCACTAGTAGGAGTGAGAAAAACATCACGGGGTGGTGCGCATTGTATGGGTGTTTGTTACATTAGATTCACTAGTAGGAGTGAGAAAATCATCACGGGGTGGTGCGCATTGTATGGGTGTGTGTTACATTACATTCACTAGTAGGAGTGAGAAAAATATCACGGGGTGGTGCGCATTGTATGGGTGTGTGTTACATTAGATTCACAAGTAGGAGTGAGAAAAACATCACGGGGTGGTGCGCATTGTATGGGTGTGTGTTACATTACATTCACTAGTAGGAGTGAGAAAAACATCACGGGGTGGTGGGCATTGTATGGGTGTGTGTTACATTACATTCACTAGTAGGAGTGAGAAAATCATCACGTGGTGGTGCGCATTGTATGGGTGTGTGTTACATTACATTCACTAGTAGGAGTGAGAAAAACATCACGGGGTGGTGCGCATTGTATGGGTGTGTGTTACATTACATTCACTAGTAGGAGTGAGAAAAACATCACGGGGTGGTGCGCATTGTATGGGTGTGTGTTACATTACATTCACTAGTAGGAGTGAGAAAAACATCACGGGGTGGTGCGCATTGTATGGGTGTGTGTTACATTACATTCACTAGTAGGAGTGAGAAAAACATCACCGGGTGGTGTGCATTGTATGGGTGTGTGTTACATTACATTCACTAGTAGGAGTGAGAAAATCATCACGGGGTGGTTCGCATTGTATGGGTGTGTGTTACATTACATTCACTAGTAGGAGTGAGAAAAACATCACGGGGTGGTACGCATTGTATGGGTGTGTGTTACATTACATTCACTAGTAGGAGTGAGAAAAACATCACGGGGTGGTGCGCATTGTATGGGTGTGTTTTACATTACATTCACTAGTAGGAGTGAGAAAAACATTACGGGGTGGTTCGCATTGTATGGGTGTGTGTTACATTACATTCACTAGTAGGAGTGAGAAAAACATCACGCGGTGCTACGCATTGTATGGGTGTGTGTTACATTACATTCACTAGTAGGAGTGAGAAAATCATCACGGGGTGGTGCGCATTGTATGGGTGTGTGTTACATTACATTCACTAGTAGGAGTGAGAAAAACATCACGGGGTGGTGGGCATTGTATGGGTGTGTGTTACATTAGATTCACTAGTAGGAGTGAGAAAATCATCACGTGGTGGTGCGCATTGTATGGGTGTGTGTTACATTACATTCACTAGTAGGAGTGAGAAAAACATCACGGGGTGGTGCGCATTGTATGGGTGTGTGTTACATTACATTCACTAGTAGGAGTGAGAAAAACATCACGGGGTGGTGCGCATTGTTTGGGTGTGTGTTACATTACATTCACTAGTAGGAGTGAGAAAAACATCACGGGGTGGTGCGCATTGTATGGGTGTGTGTTACATTACATTCACTAGTAGGAGTGAGAAAAACATCACCGGGTGGTGTGCATTGTATGGGTGTGTGTTACATTACATTCACTAGTAGGAGTGAGAAAATCATCACGGGGTGGTTCGCATTGTATGGGTGTGTGTTACATTACATTCACTAGCAGGAGTGAGAAAAACATCACGGGGTGGTACGCATTGTATGGGTGTGTGTTACATTACATTCACTAGTAGGAGTGAGAAAAACATCACGGGGTGGTGCGCATTGTATGGGTGTGTTTTACATTACATTCACTAGTAGGAGTGAGAAAAACATTACGGGGTGGTTCGCATTGTATGGGTGTGTGTTACATTACATTCACTAGTAGGAGTGAGAAAAACATCACGCGGTGGTACGCATTGTATGGGTGTGTGTTACATTACATTCACTAGTAGGAGTGAGAAAATCATCACGGGGTGGTGCGCATTGTATGGGTGTGTGTTACATTACATTCACTAGTAGGAGTGAGAAAAACATCACGGGGTGGTGCGCATTGTATGGGTGTTTGTTACATTACCTTCACTAGTAGGAGTGAGAAAAACATCACGGGGTGGTGCGCATTGAATGGGTGTGTGTTACATTAGATTCACTAGTAGGAGTGAAAAAACATCACGGGGTGGTGCGCATTGTATGGGTGTGTGTTACATTACATTCACTAGTAGGAGTGAGAAAAACATCACGGGGTGGTGCGCATTGTATGGGTGTGTGTTACATTACATTCACTAGTAGGAGTGAGAAAAACATCACGGGGTGGTGCGCATTGTATGGGTGTGTGTTACATTACATTCACTAGTAGGAGTGAGAAAAACATCACGGGGTATTGCGCATTGTATGGGTGTGTGTTACATTACATTCACTAGTAGGAGTGAGAAAAACATCACGGGGTGGTGCGCATTGTATGGGTGTGTGTTACATTACATTCACTAGTAGGAGTGAGAAAAACATCACGGGGTGGTGCGCATTGTATGGGTGTGTGCTACATTACATTCACTCGTAGGAGTGAGAAAAACATCACGGGGTGGTGCGCATTGTATGGGTGTGTGTTACATTACATTCACTAGTAGGAGTGAGAAAAACATCAAGGGGTGGTGCGCATTGTATGGGTGTGTGTTACATTACATTCACTAGTAGGAGTGAGAAAAACATCACGGGGTGGTGTGCATTGTATGGGTGTGTGTTACATTACATTCACTAGTAGGAGTGAGAAAATCATCACGGGGTGGTGCGCATTGTATGGGTGTGTGTTACATTACATTCACTAGTAGGAGTGAGAAAAACATCACGGGGTGGTGCGCATTGTATGGGTGTGTGTTACATTAGATTCACTAGTAGGAGTGAGAAAAACATCACGGGGTGGTGCGCACTGTATGGGTGTGTGTTACATTACATTCACTAGTAGGAGTGAGAAAAACATCACGGGGTGGTGCGCATTGTATGGGTGTGTGTTACATTACATTCACTAGTAGGAGTGAGAAAAACATCACGGGGTGGTGTGCATTGTATGGGTGTGTGTTACATTACATTCACTAGTAGGAGTGAGAAAATCATCACGGGGTGGTGCGCATTGTATGGGTGTATGTTACATTACATTCACTAGTAGGAGTGAGAAAAACATCACGGGGTGGTGCGCATTGTATGGGTGTGTGTTACATTACATTCACCAGTAGGAGTGAGAAATATATCACGGGGTGGTGCGCATTGTATGGGTGTGTTACATTACATTCACCAGTAACAGTGAGAAAAATATCACGGGGTGGTGCGCATTGTATGGGTGTGTGTTACATTAGATTCACTAGTAGGAGTGAGAAAAACATCACGGGGTTGTGCGCATTGTATGGGTGTGTGTTACATTAGATTCACTAGTAGGAGTGAGAAAAACATCACGGGGTGGTGCGCATTGTATGGGTGTGTGTTACATTGCATTCACTAGTAGGAGTGAGAAAAACATCACGGGGTGGTACGCATTGTATGGGTGTGTGTTACATTACATTCACTAGTAGGAGTGAGAAAAACATCACGGGGTGGTGCGCATTGTATGGGTGTTTGTTACATTAGATTCACTAGTAGGAGTGAGAAAATCATCACGGGGTGGTGCGCATTGTATGGGTGTGTGTTACATTAGATTCACTAGTAGGAGTGAGAAAAACATCACAGGGTGGTGCGCATTGTATGGGTGTGTGTTACATTACATTCACTAGTAGGAGTGAGAAAAACATCACGGGGTGGTGCGCATTGTATGGGTGTGTGTTACATTAGATTCACTAGTAGGAGTGAGAAAAACATCACGGGGTGGTGCGCATTGTATGGGTGTGTGTTACATTAGATTCACTAGTAGGAGTGAGAAAAACATCACGGGGTGGTGCGCATTGTATGGGTGTGTGTTACATTAGATTCACTAGTAGGAGTGAGAAAATCATCACGTGGTGGTGCGCATTGTATGGGTGTGTGTTACATTACATTCACTAGTAGGAGTGAGAAAAACATCACGGGGTGGTGCGCATTGTATGGGTGTGTGTTACATTACATTCACTAGTAGGAGTGAGAAAAACATCACGGGGTGGTACGCATTGTATGGGTGTGTGTTACATTACATTCACTAGTAGGAGTGAGAAAATCATCAAGGGGTGGTGCGCATTGTATGGGTGTGTGTTACATTACATTCACTAGTAGGAGTGAGAAAAACATCACGGGGTGGTGCGCATTGTATGGGTGTGTGTTACATTACATTCACTAGTAGGAGTGAGAAAAACATCACGGGGTGGTGCGCATTGCATTGGTGTGTGTTACATTACATTCACTAGTATGAGTGAGAAAAACATCACGGGGTGGTGCGCATTTTATGGGTGTGTGTTACATTACATTCACTAGTAGGAGTGAGAAAAACATCACGGGGTATTGCGCATTGTATGGGTGTGTGTTACATTACATTCACTAGTAGGAGTGAGAAAAACATCACGGGGTGGTGCGCATTGTATGGGTGTTTGTTACATTAGATTCACTAGTAGGAGTGAGAAAATCATCACGGGGTGGTGCGCATTGTATGGGTGTGGGTTACATTACATTCACTAGTAGGAGTGAGAAAAACATCACGGGGTGGTGCGCATTGTATGGGTGTGTGTTACATTTCATTCACTAGTAGGAGTGAGAAAAACATCACGGGGTGGTGCGCATTGTATGGGTGGGTGTTACATTACATTCACTAGTAGGAGTGAGAAAAACATAACGGGGTGGTGCACATTGTATGGGTGTGTGTTACATTAGATTCACTAGTAGGAGTGAGAAAATCATCACGTGGTGGTGCGCATTGTATGGGTGTGTGTTACATTACATTCACTAGTAGGAGTGAGAAAAACATCACGGGGTGGTGCGCATTGTATGGGTGTGTGTTACATTACATTCACTAGTAGGAGTGAGAAAAACATCACGGGGTGGTACGCATTGTATGGGTGTGTGTTACATTACATTCACTAGTAGGAGTGAGAAAATCATCAAGGGGTGGTGCGCATTGTATGGGTGTGTGTTACATTACATTCACTAGTAGGAGTGAGAAAAACATCACGGGGTGGTGCGCATTGTATGGGTGTGTGTTACATTACATTCACTAGTAGGAGTGAGAAAAACATCACGGGGTGGTGCGCATTGCATTGGTGTGTGTTACATTACATTCACTAGTATGAGTGAGAAAAACATCACGGGGTGGTGCGCATTTTATGGGTGTGTGTTACATTACATTCACTAGTAGGAGTGAGAAAAACATCACGGGGTATTGCGCATTGTATGGGTGTGTGTTACATTACATTCACTAGTAGGAGGGAGAAAAACATCACGGGGTGGTGCGCATTGTATGGGTGTGTGTTTCATTACATTCACTAGTAGGAGTGAGAAAAACATCACGGGGTGGTGCGCATTGTATGGGTGTGTGTTACATTACATTCACTAGTAGGAGTGAGAAAATCATCACGGGGTGGTGCGCATTGTATGGGTGTATGTTACATTACATTCACTAGTAGGAGTGAGAAAAACATCACGGGGTGGTGCGCATTGTATGGGTGTGTGTTACATTACATTCACCAGTAGGAGTGAGAAAAATATCACGGGGTGGTGCGCATTGTATGGGTGTGTTACATTACATTCACTAGTAGCAGTGAGAAAAATATCACGGGGTGGTGCGCATTGTATGGGTGTGTGTTACATTAGATTCACTAGTAGGAGTGAGAAAAACATCACGGGGTGGTGCGCATTGTATGGGCGTGTGTTACATTACATTCACTAGTAGGAGTGAGAAAAACATCACGGGGTGGTGCGCATTGTATGGGTGTGTGTTACATTACATTCACTAGTAGGAGTGAGAAAAACATCACGGGGTGGTTCGCATTGTATGGGTGTGTGTTACATTACATTCACTAGTAGGAGTGAGAAAATCATCACGGGGTGGTGCGCATTGTATGGGTGTGTGTTACATTACACTCACTAGTAGGAGTGAGAAAAACATCACGGGGTGGTGCGCATTTTATGGGTGTGTGTTACATTAGATTCACTAGTAGGAGTGAGAAAAACATCACGGGGTGGTGCGCATTTTATGGGTGTGTGTTACATTACATTCACTAGTAGGAGTGAGAAAAACATCACGGGGTGGTGCGCATTGTATGGGTGTGTGTTACATTACATTCACTAGTAGGAGTGAGAAAAACATCACGGGGTGGTGCGCATTGTATGGGTGTTTGTTACATTAGATTCACTAGTAGGAGTGAGAAAATCATCACGGGGTGGTGCGCATTGTATGGGTGTGTGTTACATTACATTCACTAGTAGGAGTGAGAAAAACATCACGGGGTGGTGCGCATTGTATGGGTGTGTGTTACATTACATTCACTAGTAGGAGTGAGAAAAACATCACGGGGTGGTGCGCATTGTATGGGTGTGTGTTACATTAGATTCACTTGTAGGAGTGAGAAAAACATCACGGGGTGGTGCGCATTGTATGGGTGTGTGTTACATTACATTCACTAGTAGGAGTGAGAAAAACATCACGGGGTGGTGCGCATTGTATGGGTGTGTGTTACATTAGATTCACTAGTAGGAGTGAGAAAATCATCACGTGGTGGTGCGCATTGTATGGGTGTGTGTTACATTACATTCACTAGTAGGAGTGAGAAAAACATCACGGGGTGGTGCGCATTGTATGGGTGTGTGTTACATTACATTCACTAGTAGAAGTGAGAAAAACATCACGGGGTGGTACGCATTGTATCGGTGTGTGTTACATTACATTCACTAGTAGGAGTGAGAAAATCATCACGGGGTGGTGCGCATTGTATGGGTGTGTGTTACATTACATTCACTAGTAGGAGTGAGAAAAACATCACGGGGTGGTGCGCATTGTATGGGTGTGTGTTACATTACATTCACTAGTAGGAGTGAGAAAAACATCACGCGGTGGTACGCATTGTATGGGTGTGTGTTACATTACATTCACTAGTAGGAGTGAGAAAATCATCACGGGGTGGTGCGCATTGTATGGGTGTGTGTTACATTACATTCACTAGTAGGAGTGAGAAAAACATCACGGGGTGGTGCGCATTGTATGGGTGTTTGTTACATTACATTCACTAGTAGGAGTGAGAAAAACATCACGGGGTGGTGCGCATTGTATGGGTGTGTGTTACATTAGATTCACTAGTAAGAGTGAGAAAAACATCACGGGGTGGTGCGCATTGTATTGGTGTGTGTTACATTACATTCACTAGTATGAGTGAGAAAAACATCACGGGGTGGTGCGCATTTTATGGGTGTGTGTTACATTACCTTCACTAGTAGGAGTGAGAAAAACATCACGGGGTGGTGCGCATTGAATGGGTGTGTGTTACATTAGATTCACTAGTAGGAGTGAAAAAACATCACGGGGTGGTGCGCATTGTATGGGTGTGTGTTACATTACATTCACTAGTAGGAGTGAGAAAAACATCACGGGGTGGTGCGCATTGTATGGGTGTGTGTTACATTACATTCACTAGTAGGAGTGAGAAAAACATCACGGGGTGGTGCGCATTGTATGGGTGTGTGTTACATTACATTCACTAGTAGGAGTGAGAAAAACATCACGGGGTATTGCGCATTGTATGGGTGTGTGTTACATTACATTCACTAGTAGGAGTGAGAAAAACATCACGGGGTGGTTCGCATTTTATTGGTGTGTGTTACATTACATTCACTAGTAGGAGTGAGAAAAACATCACGGGGTGGTGCGCATTGTATGGGTGTGTGCTACATTACATTCACTAGTAGGAGTGAGAAAAACATCACGGGGTGGTGCGCATTGTATGGGTGTGTGTTACATTACATTCACTAGTAGGAGTGAGAAAAACATCAAGGGGTGGTGCGCATTGTATGGGTGTGTGTTACATTACATTCACTAGTAGGAGTGAGAAAAACATCACGGGGTGGTGCGCATTGTATGGGTGTGTGTTACATTACATTCACTAGTAGGAGTGAGAAAAACATCACGGGGTGGTGCGCATTGTTTGGGTGTGTGTTACATTACATTCACTAGTAGGAGTGAGAAAAACATCACGGGGTGGTGCGCATTGTATGGGTGTGTGTTACATTACATTCACTAGTAGGAGTGAGAAAAACATCACCGGGTGGTGTGCATTGTATGGGTGTGTGTTACATTACATTCACTAGTAGGAGTGAGAAAATCATCACGGGGTGGTTCGCATTGTATGGGTGTGTGTTACATTACATTCACTAGCAGGAGTGAGAAAAACATCACGGGGTGGTACGCATTGTATGGGTGTGTGTTACATTACATTCACTAGTAGGAGTGAGAAAAACATCACGGGGTGGTGCGCATTGTATGGGTGTGTTTTACATTACATTCACTAGTAGGAGTGAGAAAAACATTACGGGGTGGTTCGCATTGTATGGGTGTGTGTTACATTACATTCACTAGTAGGAGTGAGAAAAACATCACGCGGTGGTACGCATTGTATGGGTGTGTGTTACATTACATTCACTAGTAGGAGTGAGAAAATCATCACGGGGTGGTGCGCATTGTATGGGTGTGTGTTACATTACATTCACTAGTAGGAGTGAGAAAAACATCACGGGGTGGTGCGCATTGTATGGGTGTTTGTTACATTACCTTCACTAGTAGGAGTGAGAAAAACATCACGGGGTGGTGCGCATTGAATGGGTGTGTGTTACATTAGATTCACTACTGGAGTGAAAAAACATCACGGGGTGGTGCGCATTGTATGGGTGTGTGTTACATTACATTCACTAGTAGGAGTGAGAAAAACATCACGGGGTGGTGCGCATTGTATGGGTGTGTGTTACATTACATTCACTAGTAGGAGTGAGAAAAACATCACGGGGTGGTGCGCATTGTATGGGTGTGTGTTACATTACATTCACTAGTAGGAGTGAGAAAAACATCACGGGGTATTGCGCATTGTATGGGTGTGTGTTACATTACATTCACTAGTAGGAGTGAGAAAAACATCACGGGGTGGTGCGCATTGTATGGGTGTGTGTTACATTACATTCACTAGTAGGAGTGAGAAAAACATCACGGGGTGGTGCGCATTGTATGGGTGTGTGCTACATTACATTCACTCGTAGGAGTGAGAAAAACATCACGGGGTGGTGCGCATTGTATGGGTGTGTGTTACATTACATTCACTAGTAGGAGTGAGAAAAACATCAAGGGGTGGTGCGCATTGTATGGGTGTGTGTTACATTACATTCACTAGTAGGAGTGAGAAAAACATCACGGGGTGGTGTGCATTGTATGGGTGTGTGTTACATTACATTCACTAGTAGGAGTGAGAAAATCATCACGGGGTGGTGCGCATTGTATGGGTGTGTGTTACATTACATTCACTAGTAGGAGTGAGAAAAACATCACGGGGTGGTGCGCATTGTATGGGTGTGTGTTACATTAGATTCACTAGTAGGAGTGAGAAAAACATCACGGGGTGTTGCGCACTGTATGGGTGTGTGTTACATTACATTCACTAGTAGGAGTGAGAAAAACATCACGGGGTGGTGCGCATTGTATGGGTGTGTGTTACATTACATTCACTAGTAGGAGTGAGAAAAACATCACGGGGTGGTGTGCATTGTATGGGTGTGTGTTACATTACATTCACTAGTAGGAGTGAGAAAATCATCACGGGGTGGTGCGCATTGTATGGGTGTATGTTACATTACATTCACTAGTAGGAGTGAGAAAAACATCACGGGGTGGTGCGCATTGTATGGGTGTGTGTTACATTACATTCACCAGTAGGAGTGAGAAATATATCACGGGGTGGTGCGCATTGTATGGGTGTGTTACATTACATTCACCAGTAGCAGTGAGAAAAATATCACGGGGTGGTGCGCATTGTATGGGTGTGTGTTACATTAGATTCACTAGTAGGAGTGAGAAAAACGTCACGGGGTGGTGCGCATTGTATGGGTGTGTGTTACATTAGATTCACTAGTAGGAGTGAGAAAAACATCACGGGGTGGTGCGCATTGTATGGGTGTGTGTTACATTGCATTCACTAGTAGGAGTGAGAAAAACATCACGGGGTGGTACGCATTGTATGGGTGTGTGTTACATTACATTCACTAGTAGGAGTGAGAAAAACATCACGGGGTGGTGCGCATTGTATGGGTGTTTGTTACATTAGATTCACTAGTAGGAGTGAGAAAATCATCACGGGGTGGTGCGCATTGTATGGGTGTGTGTTACATTAGATTCACTAGTAGGAGTGAGAAAAACATCACAGGGTGGTGCGCATTGTATGGGTGTGTGTTACATTACATTCACTAGTAGGAGTGAGAAAAACATCACGGGGTGGTGCGCATTGTATGGGTGTGTGTTACATTAGATTCACTAGTAGGAGTGAGAAAAACATCACGGGGTGGTGCGCATTGTATGGGTGTGTGTTACATTAGATTCACTAGTAGGAGTGAGAAAAACATCACGGGGTGGTGCGCATTGTATGGGTGTGTGTTACATTAGATTCACTAGTAGGAGTGAGAAAATCATCACGTGGTGGTGCGCATTGTATGGGTGTGTGTTACATTACATTCACTAGTAGGAGTGAGAAAAACATCACGGGGTGGTGCGCAATGTATGGGTGTGTGTTACATTACATTCAGTAGTAGGAGTGAGAAAAACATCACGGGGTATTGCGCATTGTATGGGTGTGTGTTACATTACATTCACTAGTAGGAGTGAGAAAAACATCACGGGGTGGTGCGCATTGTATGGGTGTGTGTTACATTACATTCACTAATAGGAGTGAGAAAAACATCACGGGGTGGTGAGCATTGTATGGGTGTGTGCTACATTACATTCACTTGTAGGAGTGAGAAAAACATCACGGGGTGGTGCGCATTGTATGGGTGTTTGTTACATTAGATTCACTAGTAGGAGTGAGAAAATCATCACGGGGTGGTGCGCATTGTATGGGTGTGTGTTACATTACATTCACTAGTAGGAGTGAGAAAAACATCACGGGGTGGTGCGCATTGTATGGGTGTGTGTTACATTACATTCACTAGTAGGAGTGAGAAAAACATCACGGGGTGGTGCGCATTGTATGGGTGGGTGTTACATTAGATTCACTAGTAGGAGTGAGAAAAACATCACGGGGTGGTGCGCATTGTATGGGTGTGTGTTACATTACATTCACTAGTAGGAGTGAGAAAAACATCACGGGGTGGTGCACATTGTATGGGTGTGTGTTACATTAGATTCACTAGTAGGCGTGAGAAAATCATCACGTGGTGGTGCGCATTGTATGGGTGTGTGTTACATTACATTCACTAGTAGGAGTGAGAAAAACATCACGGGGTGGTGCGCATTGTATGGGTGTGTGTTACATTACATTCACTAGTAGGAGTGAGAAAAACATCACGGGGTGGTACGCATTGTATGGGTGTGTGTTACATTACATTCACTAGTAGGAGTGAGAAAATCATCAAGGGGTGGTGCGCATTGTATGGGTGTGTGTTACATTACATTCACTAGTAGGAGTGAGAAAAACATCACGGGGTGGTGCGCATTGTATGGGTGTGTGTTACATTACATTCACTAGTAGGAGTGAGAAAAACATCACGGGGTGGTGCGCATTGCATTGGTGTGTGTTACATTACATTCACTAGTATGAGTGAGAAAAACATCACGGGGTGGTGCGCATTTTATGGGTGTGTGTTACATTACATTCACTAGTAGGAGTGAGAAAAACATCACGGGGTATTGCGCATTGTATGGGTGTGTGTTACATTACATTCACTAGTAGGAGTGAGAAAAACATCACGGGGTGGTGCGCATTGTATGGGTGTTTGTTACATTAGATTCACTAGTAGGAGTGAGAAAATCATCACGGGGTGGTGCGCATTGTATGGGTGTGGGTTACATTACATTCACTAGTAGGAGTGAGAAAAACATCACGGGGTGGTGCGCATTGTATGGGTGTGTGTTACATTTCATTCACTAGTAGGAGTGAGAAAAACATCACGGGGTGGTGCGCATTGTATGGGTGGGTGTTACATTAGATTCACTAGTAGGAGTGAGAAAAACATCACGGGGTGGTGCGCATTGTATGGGTGTGTGTTACATTACATTCACTAGTAGGAGTGAGAAAAACATCACGGGGTGGTGCACATTGTATGGGTGTGTGTTACATTAGATTCACTAGTAGGAGTGAGAAAATCATCACGTGGTGGTGCGCATTGTATGGGTGTGTGTTACATTACATTCACTAGTAGGAGTGAGAAAAACATCACGGGGTGGTGCGCATTGTATGGGTGTGTGTTACATTACATTCACTAGTAGGAGTGAGAAAAACATCACGGGGTGGTACGCATTGTATGGGTGTGTGTTACATTACATTCACTAGTAGGAGTGAGAAAATCATCAAGGGGTGGTGCGCATTGTATGGGTGTGTGTTACATTACATTCACTAGTAGGAGTGAGAAAAACATCACGGGGTGGTGCGCATTGTATGGGTGTGTGTTACATTACATTCACTAGTAGGAGTGAGAAAAACATCACGGGGTGGTGCGCATTGCATTGGTGTGTGTTACATTACATTCACTAGTATGAGTGAGAAAAACATCACGGGGTGGTGCGCATTTTATGGGTGTGTGTTACATTACATTCACTAGTAGGAGTGAGAAAAACATCACGGGGTATTGCGCATTGTATGGGTGTGTGTTACATTACATTCACTAGTAGGAGTGAGAAAAACATCACGGGGTGGTGCGCATTGTATGGGTGTGTGTTTCATTACATTCACTAGTAGGAGTGAGAAAAACATCACGGGGTGGTGCGCATTGTATGGGTGTGTGTTACATTACATTCACTAGTAGGAGTGAGAAAATCATCACGGGGTGGTGCGCATTGTATGGGTGTATGTTACATTACATTCACTAGTAGGAGTGAGAAAAACATCACGGGGTGGTGCGCATTGTATGGGTGTGTGTTACATTACATTCACCAGTAGGAGTGAGAAAAATATCACGGGGTGGTGCGCATTGTATGGGTGTGTTACATTACATTCACTAGTAGCAGTGAGAAAAATATCACGGGGTGGTGCGCATTGTATGGGTGTGTGTTACATTAGATTCACTAGTAGGAGTGAGAAAAACATCACGGGGTGGTGCGCATTGTATGGGCGTGTGTTACATTACATTCACTAGTAGGAGTGAGAAAAACATCACGGGGTGGTGCGCATTGTATGGGTGTGTGTTACATTACATTCACTAGTAGGAGTGAGAAAAACATCACGGGGTGGTTCGCATTGTATGGGTGTGTGTTACATTACATTCACTAGTAGGAGTGAGAAAATCATCACGGGGTGGTGCGCATTGTATGGGTGTGTGTTACATTACACTCACTAGTAGGAGTGAGAAAAACATCACGGGGTGGTGCGCATTTTATGGGTGTGTGTTACATTAGATTCACTAGTAGGAGTGAGAAAAACATCACGGGGTTGTGCGCATTTTATGGGTGTGTGTTACATTACATTCACTAGTAGGAGTGAGAAAAACATCACGGGGTGGTGCGCATTGTATGGGTGTGTGTTACATTACATTCACTAGTAGGAGTGAGAAAAACATCACGGGGTGGTGCGCATTGTATGGGTGTTTGTTACATTAGATTCACTAGTAGGAGTGAGAAAATCATCACGGGGTGGTGCGCATTGTATGGGTGTGTGTTACATTACATTCACTAGTAGGAGTGAGAAAAACATCACGGGGTGGTGCGCATTGTATGGGTGTGTGTTACATTACATTCACTAGTAGGAGTGAGAAAAACATCACGGGGTGGTGCGCATTGTATGGGTGTGTGTTACATTAGATTCACTTGTAGGAGTGAGAAAAACATCACGGGGTGGTGCGCATTGTATGGGTGTGTGTTACATTACATTCACTAGTAGGAGTGAGAAAAACATCACGGGGTGGTGCGCATTGTATGGGTGTGTGTTACATTAGATTCACTAGTAGGAGTGAGAAAATCATCACGTGGTGGTGCGCATTGTATGGGTGTGTGTTACATTACATTCACTAGTAGGAGTGAGAAAAACATCACGGGGTGGTGCGCATTGTATGGGTGTGTGTTACATTACATTCACTAGTAGAAGTGAGAAAAACATCACGGGGTGGTACGCATTGTATCGGTGTGTGTTACATTACATTCACTAGTAGGAGTGAGAAAATCATCACGGGGTGGTGCGCATTGTATGGGTGTGTGTTACATTACATTCACTAGTAGGAGTGAGAAAAACATCACGGGGTGGTGCGCATTGTATGGGTGTGTGTTACATTACATTCACTAGTAGGAGTGAGAAAAACATCACGCGGTGGTACGCATTGTATGGGTGTGTGTTACATTACATTCACTAGTAGGAGTGAGAAAATCATCACGGGGTGGTGCGCATTGTATGGGTGTGTGTTACATTACATTCACTAGTAGGAGTGAGAAAAACATCACGGGGTGGTGCGCATTGTATGGGTGTTTGTTACATTACATTCACTAGTAGGAGTGAGAAAAACATCACGGGGTGGTGCGCATTGTATGGGTGTGTGTTACATTAGATTCACTAGTAAGAGTGAGAAAAACATCACGGGGTGGTGCGCATTGTATTGGTGTGTGTTACATTACATTCACTAGTATGAGTGAGAAAAACATCACGGGGTGGTGCGCATTTTATGGGTGTGTGTTACATTACCTTCACTAGTAGGAGTGAGAAAAACATCACGGGGTGGTGCGCATTGAATGGGTGTGTGTTACATTAGATTCACTAGTAGGAGTGAAAAAACATCACGGGGTGGTGCGCATTGTATGGGTGTGTGTTACATTACATTCACTAGTAGGAGTGAGAAAAACATCACGGGGTGGTGCGCATTGTATGGGTGTGTGTTACATTACATTCACTAGTAGGAGTGAGAAAAACATCACGGGGTGGTGCGCATTGTATGGGTGTGTGTTACATTACATTCACTAGTAGGAGTGAGAAAAACATCACGGGGTATTGCGCATTGTATGGGTGTGTGTTACATTACATTCACTAGTAGGAGTGAGAAAAACATCACGGGGTGGTGCGCATTTTATTGGTGTGTGTTACATTACATTCACTAGTAGGAGTGAGAAAAACATCACGGGGTGGTGCGCATTGTATGGGTGTGTGCTACATTACATTCACTAGTAGGAGTGAGAAAAACATCACGGGGTGGTGCGCATTGTATGGGTGTGTGTTACATTACATTCACTAGTAGGAGTGAGAAAAACATCAAGGGGTGGTGCGCATTGTATGGGTGTGTGTTACATTACATTCACTAGTAGGAGTGAGAAAAACATCACGGGGTGGTGCGCATTGTATGGGTGTGTGTTACATTAGATTCACTAGTAGGAGTGAGAAAAACATCACGGGGTGGTGCGCATTGTATGGGTGTGTGTTACATTACATTCACTAATAGGAGTGAGAAAAACATCACGGGGTGGTGCGCATTGTATGGGTGTGTGCTACATTACATTCACTAGTAGGAGTGAGAAAAACATCACGGGGTGGTGCGCATTGTATGGGTGTGTGTTACATTAGATTCACTAGTAGCAGTGAGAAAAACATCACGGGGTGGTGCGCACTGTATGGGTGTGTGTTACATTACATTCACTAGTAGGAGTGAGAAAAACATCACGGGGTGGTGCGCATTGTATGGGTGTGTGTTACATTACATTCACTAGTAGGAGTGAGAAAAACATCACGGGGTGGTGTGCATTGTATGGGTGTGTGTTACATTACATTCACTAGTAGGAGTGAGAAAATCATCACGGGGTGGTGCGCATTGTATGGGTGTATGTTACATTACATTCACTAGTAGGAGTGAGAAAAACATCACGGGGTGGTGCGCATTGTATGGGTGTGTGTTACATTACATTCACTAGTAGGAGTGAGAAAAACATCACGGGGTGGTGCGCATTGAATGGGTGTGTGTTACATTAGATTCACTAGTAGGAGTGAAAAAACATCACGGGGTGGTGCGCATTGTATGGGTGTGTGTTACATTACATTCACTAGTAGGAGTGAGAAAAACATCACGGGGTGGTGCGCATTGTATGGGTGTGTGTTACATTACATTCACTAGTAGGAGTGAGAAAAACATCACGGGGTGGTGCGCATTGTATGGGTGTGTGTTACATTACATTCACTAGTAGGAGTGAGAAAAACATCACGGGGTATTGCGCATTGTATGGGTGTGTGTTACATTACATTCACTAGTAGGAGTGAGAAAAACATCACGGGGTGGTGCGCATTGTATGGGTGTGTGTTACATTACATTCACTAGTAGGAGTGAGAAAAACATCACGGGGTGGTGCGCATTGTATGGGTGTGTGCTACATTACATTCACTAGTAGGAGTGAGAAAAACATCACGGGGTGGTGCGCATTGCATGGGTGTGTGTTACATTACATTCACTAGTAGGAGTGAGAAAAACATCAAGGGGTGGTGCGCATTGTATGGGTGTGTGTTACATTACATTCACTAGTAGGAGTGAGAAAAACATCACGGGGTGGTGCGCATTGTATGGGTGTGTGTTACATTAGATTCACTAGTAGGAGTGAGAAAAACATCACGGGGTGGTGCGCATTGTATGGGTGTGTGTTACATTACATTCACTAATAGGAGTGAGAAAAACATCACGGGGTGGTGCGCATTGTATGGGTGTGTGCTACATTACATTCACTAGTAGGAGTGAGAAAAACATCACGGGGTGGTGCGCATTGTATGGGTGTGTGTTACATTAGATTCACTAGTAGGAGTGAGAAAAACATCACGGGGTGGTGCGCACTGTATGGGTGTGTGTTACAATACATTCACTAGTAGGAGTGAGAAAAACATCACGGGGTGGTGCGCATTGTATGGGTGTGTGTTACATTACATTCACTAGTAGGAGTGAGAAAAACATCACGGGGTGGTGTGCATTGTATGGGTGTGTGTTACATTACATTCACTAGTAGGAGTGAGAAAATCATCACGGGGTGGTGCGCATTGTATGGGTGTATGTTACATTACATTCACTAGTAGGAGTGAGAAAAACATCACGGGGTGGTGCGCATTGTATGGGTGTGTGTTACATTACATTCACCAGTAGGAGTGAGAAATATATCACGGGGTGGTGCGCATTGTATGGGTGTGTTACATTACATTCACCAGTAGCAGTGAGAAAAATATCACGGGGTGGTGCGCATTGTATGGGTGTGTGTTACATTAGATTCACTAGTAGGAGTGAGAAAAACATCACGGGGTGGTGCGCATTGTATGGGTGTGTGTTACATTAGATTCACTAGTAGGAGTGAGAAAAACATCACGGGCTGGTGCGCATTGTATGGGTGTGTGTTACATTACATTCACTAGTAGGAGTGAGAAAAACATCACGGGCTGGTGCGCATTGTATGGGTGTGTGTTACATTAGATTCACTAGTAGGAGTGAGAAAAACATCACGGGGTATTGCGCATTGTATGGGTGTGTGTTACATTAGATTCACTAGTAGGAGTGAGAAAAACATCACGGGGTGGTGCGCATAATATGGGTGTGTGTTACATTACATTCACTAGTAGGAGTGAGAAAAACATCACGGGCTGGTGCGCATTGTATGGGTGTGTGTTACATTACATTCACTAGTAGGAGTGAGAAAAACATCACGGGGTGGTGCGCATTGTATGGGTGTGTGTTACATTACATTCACTCGTAGGAGTGAGAAAAACATCACGGGGTGGTGCGCATTGTATGGGTGTGTGTTACATTACACTCACTAGTAGGAGTGAGAAAAACATCACGGGGTGGTGCGCATTGTATGGGTGTGTGTTACATTAGATTCACTAGTTGGAGTGAGAAAAAAATCACGGGGTGGTGCGCATTTTATGGGTGTGTGTTACATTACATTCACTAGTAGGAGTGAGAAAAACATCACGGGGTGGTGCGCATTGTATGGGTGTGTGTTACATTACATTCACTAGTAGGAGTGAGAAAAACATCACGGGGTGGTGCGCATTGTATGGGTGTTTGTTACATTAGATTCACTAGTAGGAGTGAGAAAATCATCACGGGGTGGTGCGCATTGTATGGGTGTGTGTTACATTACATTCACTAGTAGGAGTGAGAAAAATATCACGGGGTGGTGCGCATTGTATGGGTGTGTGTTACATTAGATTCACAAGTAGGAGTGAGAAAAACATCACGGGGTGGTGCGCATTGTATGGGTGTGTGTTACATTACATTCACTAGTAGGAGTGAGAAAAACATCACGGGGTGGTGGGCATTGTATGGGTGTGTGTTACATTACATTCACTAGTAGGAGTGAGAAAATCATCACGTGGTGGTGCGCATTGTATGGGTGTGTGTTACATTACATTCACTAGTAGGAGTGAGAAAAACATCACGGGGTGGTGCGCATTGTATGGGTGTGTGTTACATTACATTCACTAGTAGGAGTGAGAAAAACATCACGGGGTGGTGCGCATTGTATGGGTGTGTGTTACATTACATTCACTAGTAGGAGTGAGAAAAACATCACGGGGTGGTGCGCATTGTATGGGTGTGTGTTACATTACATTCACTAGTAGGAGTGAGAAAAACATCACCGGGTGGTGTGCATTGTATGGGTGTGTGTTACATTACATTCACTAGTAGGAGTGAGAAAATCATCACGGGGTGGTTCGCATTGTATGGGTGTGTGTTACATTACATTCACTAGTAGGAGTGAGAAAAACATCACGGGGTGGTACGCATTGTATGGGTGTGTGTTACATTACATTCACTAGTAGGAGTGAGAAAAACATCACGGGGTGGTGCGCATTGTATGGGTGTGTTTTACATTACATTCACTAGTAGGAGTGAGAAAAACATTACGGGGTGGTTCGCATTGTATGGGTGTGTGTTACATTACATTCACTAGTAGGAGTGAGAAAAACATCACGCGGTGCTACGCATTGTATGGGTGTGTGTTACATTACATTCACTAGTAGGAGTGAGAAAATCATCACGGGGTGGTGCGCATTGTATGGGTGTGTGTTACATTACATTCACTAGTAGGAGTGAGAAAAACATCACGGGGTGGTGGGCATTGTATGGGTGTGTGTTACATTAGATTCACTAGTAGGAGTGAGAAAATCATCACGTGGTTGTGCGCATTGTATGGGTGTGTGTTACATTACATTCACTAGTAGGAGTGAGAAAAACATCACGGGGTGGTGCGCATTGTATGGGTGTGTGTTACATTACATTCACTAGTAGGAGTGAGAAAAACATCACGGGGTGGTGCGCATTGTTTGGGTGTGTGTTACATTACATTCACTAGTAGGAGTGAGAAAAACATCACGGGGTGGTGCGCATTGTATGGGTGTGTGTTACATTACATTCACTAGTAGGAGTGAGAAAAACATCACCGGGTGGTGTGCATTGTATGGGTGTGTGTTACATTACATTCACTAGTAGGAGTGAGAAAATCATCACGGGGTGGTTCGCATTGTATGGGTGTGTGTTACATTACATTCACTAGCAGGAGTGAGAAAAACATCACGGGGTGGTACGCATTGTATGGGTGTGTGTTACATTACATTCACTAGTAGGAGTGAGAAAAACATCACGGGGTGGTGCGCATTGTATGGGTGTGTTTTACATTACATTCACTAGTAGGAGTGAGAAAAACATTACGGGATGGTTCGCATTGTATGGGTGTGTGTTACATTACATTCACTAGTAGGAGTGAGAAAAACATCACGGGGTGGTGCGCATTGTATGGGTGTGTGTTACATTACATTCACCAGTAGGAGTGAGAAATATATCACGGGGTGGTGCGCATTGTATGGGTGTGTTACATTACATTCACCAGTAGCAGTGAGAAAAATATCACGGGGTGGTGCGCATTGTATGGGTGTGTGTTACATTAGATTCACTAGTAGGAGTGAGAAAAACATCACGGGGTGGTGCGCATTGTATGGGTGTGTGTTACATTAGATTCACTAGTAGGAGTGAGAAAAACATCACGGGCTGGTGCGCATTGTATGGGTGTGTGTTACATTACATTCACTAGTAGGAGTGAGAAAAACATCACGGGCTGGTGCGCATTGTATGGGTGTGTGTTACATTAGATTCACTAGTAGGAGTGAGAAAAACATCACGGGGTATTGCGCATTGTATGGGTGTATGTTACATTAGATTCACTAGTAGGAGTGAGAAAAACATCACGGGGTGGTGCGCATAATATGGGTGTGTGTTACATTACATTCACTAGTAGGAGTGAGAAAAACATCACGGGCTGGTGCGCATTGTATGGGTGTGTGTTACATTACATTCACTAGTAGGAGTGAGAAAAACATCACGGGGTGGTGCGCATTGTATGGGTGTGTGTTACATTACATTCACTCGTAGGAGTGAGAAAAACATCACGGGGTGGTGCGCATTGTATGGGTGTGTGTTACATTACACTCACTAGTAGGAGTGAGAAAAACATCACGGGGTGGTGCGCATTGTATGGGTGTGTGTTACATTAGATTCACTAGTTGGAGTGAGAAAAAAATCACGGGGTGGTGCGCATTTTATGGGTGTGTGTTACATTACATTCACTAGTAGGAGTGAGAAAAACATCACGGGGTGGTGCGCATTGTATGGGTGTGTGTTACATTACATTCACTAGTAGGAGTGAGAAAAACATCACGGGGTGGTGCGCATTGTATGGGTGTTTGTTACATTAGATTCACTAGTAGGAGTGAGAAAATCATCACGGGGTGGTGCGCATTGTATGGGTGTGTGTTACATTACATTCACTAGTAGGAGTGAGAAAAATATCACGGGGTGGTGCGCATTGTATGGGTGTGTGTTACATTAGATTCACAAGTAGGAGTGAGAAAAACATCACGGGGTGGTGCGCATTGTATGGGTGTGTGTTACATTACATTCACTAGTAGGAGTGAGAAAAACATCACGGGGTGGTGGGCATTGTATGGGTGTGTGTTACATTACATTCACTAGTAGGAGTGAGAAAATCATCACGTGGTGGTGCGCATTGTATGGGTGTGTGTTACATTACATTCACTAGTAGGAGTGAGAAAAACATCACGGGGTGGTGCGCATTGTATGGGTGTGTGTTACATTACATTCACTAGTAGGAGTGAGAAAAACATCACGGGGTGGTGCGCATTGTATGGGTGTGTGTTACATTACATTCACTAGTAGGAGTGAGAAAAACATCACGGGGTGGTGCGCATTGTATGGGTGTGTGTTACATTACATTCACTAGTAGGAGTGTGAAAAACATCACCGGGTGGTGTGCATTGTATGGGTGTGTGTTACATTACATTCACTAGTAGGAGTGAGAAAATCATCACGGGGTGGTTCGCATTGTATGGGTGTGTGTTACATTACATTCACTAGTAGGAGTGAGAAAAACATCACGGGGTGGTACGCATTGTATGGGTGTGTGTTACATTACATTCACTAGTAGGAGTGAGAAAAACATCACGGGGTGGTGCGCATTGTATGGGTGTGTTTTACATTACATTCACTAGTAGGAGTGAGAAAAACATTACGGGGTGGTTCGCATTGTATGGGTGTGTGTTACATTACATTCACTAGTAGGAGTGAGAAAAACATCACGCGGTGCTACGCAT
This sequence comes from Cavia porcellus, assembly GCF_034190915.1. NCBI lineage: Eukaryota > Metazoa > Chordata > Mammalia > Rodentia > Caviidae > Cavia > Cavia porcellus. The sequence goes on along the minus strand of NW_026947755.1, from coordinate 100,568 downwards.
TGTATGGGTGTGTGTTACATTACATTCACTAGTAGGAGTGAGAAAATCATCACGGGGTGGTGCGCATTGTATGGGTGTGTGTTACATTACATTCACTAGTAGGAGTGAGAAAAACATCACGGGGTGGTGGGCATTGTATGGGTGTGTGTTACATTAGATTCACTAGTAGGAGTGAGAAAATCATCACGTGGTGGTGCGCATTGTATGGGTGTGTGTTACATTACATTCACTAGTAGGAGTGAGAAAAACATCACGGGGTGGTGCGCATTGTATGGGTGTGTGTTACATTACATTCACTAGTAGGAGTGAGAAAAACATCACGGGGTGGTGCGCATTGTTTGGGTGTGTGTTACATTACATTCACTAGTAGGAGTGAGAAAAACATCACGGGGTGGTGCGCATTGTATGGGTGTGTGTTACATTACATTCACTAGTAGGAGTGAGAAAAACATCACCGGGTGGTGTGCATTGTATGGGTGTGTGTTACATTACATTCACTAGTAGGAGTGAGAAAATCATCACGGGGTGGTTCGCATTGTATGGGTGTGTGTTACATTACATTCACTAGCAGGAGTGAGAAAAACATCACGGGGTGGTACGCATTGTATGGGTGTGTGTTACATTACATTCACTAGTAGGAGTGAGAAAAACATCACGGGGTGGTGCGCATTGTATGGGTGTGTTTTACATTACATTCACTAGTAGGAGTGAGAAAAACATTACGGGATGGTTCGCATTGTATGGGTGTGTGTTACATTACATTCACTAGTAGGAGTGAGAAAAACATCACGCGGTGGTACGCATTGTATGGGTGTGTGTTACATTACATTCACTAGTAGGAGTGAGAAAATCATCACGGGGTGGTGCGCATTGTATGGGTGTGTGTTACATTACATTCACTAGTAGGAGTGAGAAAAACATCACGGGGTGGTGCGCATTGTATGGGTGTTTGTTACATTACCTTCACTAGTAGGAGTGAGAAAAACATCACGGGGTGGTGCGCATTGAATGGGTGTGTGTTACATTAGATTCACTAGTAGGAGTGAAAAAACATCACGGGGTGGTGCGCATTGTATGGGTGTGTGTTACATTACATTCACTAGTAGGAGTGAGAAAAACATCACGGGGTGGTGCGCATTGTATGGGTGTGTGTTACATTACATTCACTAGTAGGAGTGAGAAAAACATCACGGGGTGGTGCGCATTGTATGGGTGTGTGTTACATTACATTCACTAGTAGGAGTGAGAAAAACATCACGGGGTATTGCGCATTGTATGGGTGTGTGTTACATTACATTCACTAGTAGGAGTGAGAAAAACATCACGGGGTGGTGCGCATTGTATGGGTGTGTGTTACATTACATTCACTAGTAGGAGTGAGAAAAACATCACGGGGTGGTGCGCATTGTATGGGTGTGTGCTACATTACATTCACTCGTAGGAGTGAGAAAAACATCACGGGGTGGTGCGCATTGTATGGGTGTGTGTTACATTACATTCACTAGTAGGAGTGAGAAAAACATCACCGGGTGGTGTGCATTGTATGGGTGTGTGTTACATTACATTCACTAGTAGGAGTGAGAAAATCATCACGGGGTGGTTCGCATTGTATGGGTGTGTGTTACATTACATTCACTAGCAGGAGTGAGAAAAACATCACGGGGTGGTACGCATTGTATGGGTGTGTGTTACATTACATTCACTAGTAGGAGTGAGAAAAACATCACGGGGTGGTGCGCATTGTATGGGTGTGTTTTACATTACATTCACTAGTAGGAGTGAGAAAAACATCACCGGGTGGTGTGCATTGTATGGGTGTGTGTTACATTACATTCACTAGTAGGAGTGAGAAAATCATCACGGGGTGGTTCGCATTGTATGGGTGTGTGTTACATTACATTCACTAGCAGGAGTGAGAAAAACATCACGGGGTGGTACGCATTGTATGGGTGTGTGTTACATTACATTCACTAGTAGGAGTGAGAAAAACATCACGGGGTGGTGCGCATTGTATGGGTGTGTTTTACATTACATTCACTAGTAGGAGTGAGAAAAACATTACGGGATGGTTCGCATTGTATGGGTGTGTGTTACATTACATTCACTAGTAGGAGTGAGAAAAACATCACGCGGTGGTACGCATTGTATGGGTGTGTGTTACATTACATTCACTAGTAGGAGTGAGAAAATCATCACGGGGTGGTGCGCATTGTATGGGTGTGTGTTACATTACATTCACTAGTAGGAGTGAGAAAAACATCACGGGGTGGTGCGCATTGTATGGGTGTTTGTTACATTACCTTCACTAGTAGGAGTGAGAAAAACATCACGGGGTGGTGCGCATTGAATGGGTGTGTGTTACATTAGATTCACTAGTAGGAGTGAAAAAACATCACGGGGTGGTGCGCATTGTATGGGTGTGTGTTACATTACATTCACTAGTAGGAGTGAGAAAAACATCACGGGGTGGTGCGCATTGTATGGGTGTGTGTTACATTACATTCACTAGTAGGAGTGAGAAAAACATCACGGGGTGGTGCGCATTGTATGGGTGTGTGTTACATTACATTCACTAGTAGGAGTGAGAAAAACATCACGGGGTATTGCGCATTGTATGGGTGTGTGTTACATTACATTCACTAGTAGGAGTGAGAAAAACATCACGGGGTGGTGCGCATTGTATGGGTGTGTGTTACATTACATTCACTAGTAGGAGTGAGAAAAACATCACGGGGTGGTGCGCATTGTATGGGTGTGTGCTACATTACATTCACTCGTAGGAGTGAGAAAAACATCACGGGGTGGTGCGCATTGTATGGGTGTGTGTTACATTACATTCACTAGTAGGAGTGAGAAAAACATCAAGGGGTGGTGCGCATTGTATGGGTGTGTGTTACATTACATTCACTAGTAGGAGTGAGAAAAACATCACGGGGTGGTGTGCATTGTATGGGTGTGTGTTACATTACATTCACTAGTAGGAGTGAGAAAATCATCACGGGGTGGTGCGCATTGTATGGGTGTGTGTTACATTACATTCACTAGTAGGAGTGAGAAAAACATCACGGGGTGGTGCGCATTGTATGGGTGTGTGTTACATTAGATTCACTAGTAGGAGTGAGAAAAACATCACGGGGTGGTGCGCACTGTATGGGTGTGTGTTACATTACATTCACTAGTAGGAGTGAGAAAAACATCACGGGGTGGTGCGCATTGTATGGGTGTGTGTTACATTACATTCACTAGTAGGAGTGAGAAAAACATCACGGGGTGGTGTGCATTGTATGGGTGTGTGTTACATTACATTCACTAGTAGGAGTGAGAAAATCATCACGGGGTGGTGCGCATTGTATGGGTGTATGTTACATTACATTCACTAGTAGGAGTGAGAAAAACATCACGGGGTGGTGCGCATTGTATGGGTGTGTGTTACATTACATTCACCAGTAGGAGTGAGAAATATATCACGGGGTGGTGCGCATTGTATGGGTGTGTTACATTACATTCACCAGTAGCAGTGAGAAAAATATCACGGGGTGGTGCGCATTGTATGGGTGTGTGTTACATTAGATTCACTAGTAGGAGTGAGAAAAACATCACGGGGTGGTGCGCATTGTATGGGTGTGTGTTACATTAGATTCACTAGTAGGAGTGAGAAAAACATCACGGGGTGGTGCGCATTGTATGGGTGTGTGTTACATTGCATTCACTAGTAGGAGTGAGAAAAACATCACGGGGTGGTGCGCATTGTATGGGTGTGTGTTACATTAGATTCACTAGTAGGAGTGAGAAAAACATCACGGGGTGGTGCGCATTGTATGGGTGTGTGTTACATTAGATTCACTAGTAGGAGTGAGAAAAACATCACGGGGTGGTGCGCATTGTATGGGTGTGTGTTACATTAGATTCACTAGTAGGAGTGAGAAAATCATCACGTGGTGGTGCGCATTGTATGGGTGTGTGTTACATTACATTCACTAGTAGGAGTGAGAAAAACATCACGGGGTGGTGCGCAATGTATGGGTGTGTGTTACATTACATTCAGTAGTAGGAGTGAGAAAAACATCACGGGGTATTGCGCATTGTATGGGTGTGTGTTACATTACATTCACTAGTAGGAGTGAGAAAAACATCACGGGGTGGTGCGCATTGTATGGGTGTGTGTTACATTACATTCACTAATAGGAGTGAGAAAAACATCACGGGGTGGTGAGCATTGTATGGGTGTGTGCTACATTACATTCACTTGTAGGAGTGAGAAAAACATCACGGGGTGGTGCGCATTGTATGGGTGTTTGTTACATTAGATTCACTAGTAGGAGTGAGAAAATCATCACGGGGTGGTGCGCATTGTATGGGTGTGTGTTACATTACATTCACTAGTAGGAGTGAGAAAAACATCACGGGGTGGTGCGCATTGTATGGGTGTGTGTTACATTACATTCACTAGTAGGAGTGAGAAAAACATCACGGGGTGGTGCGCATTGTATGGGTGGGTGTTACATTAGATTCACTAGTAGGAGTGAGAAAAACATCACGGGGTGGTGCGCATTGTATGGGTGTGTGTTACATTACATTCACTAGTAGGAGTGAGAAAAACATCACGGGGTGGTGCACATTGTATGGGTGTGTGTTACATTAGATTCACTAGTAGGAGTGAGAAAATCATCACGTGGTGGTGCGCATTGTATGGGTGTGTGTTACATTACATTCACTAGTAGGAGTGAGAAAATCATCACGGGGTGGTGCGCATTGTATGGGTGTGTGTTACATTACATTCACTAGTAGGAGTGAGAAAAACATCACGGGGTGGTACGCATTGTATGGGTGTGTGTTACATTACATTCACTAGTAGGAGTGAGAAAATCATCAAGGGGTGGTGCGCATTGTATGGGTGTGTGTTACATTACATTCACTAGTAGGAGTGAGAAAAACATCACGGGGTGGTGCGCATTGTATGGGTGTGTGTTACATTACATTCACTAGTAGGAGTGAGAAAAACATCACGGGGTGGTGCGCATTGCATTGGTGTGTGTTACATTACATTCACTAGTATGAGTGAGAAAAACATCACGGGGTGGTGCGCATTTTATGGGTGTGTGTTACATTACATTCACTAGTAGGAGTGAGAAAAACATCACGGGGTATTGCGCATTGTATGGGTGTGTGTTACATTACATTCACTAGTAGGAGTGAGAAAAACATCACGGGGTGGTGCGCATTGTATGGGTGTTTGTTACATTAGATTCACTAGTAGGAGTGAGAAAATCATCACGGGGTGGTGCGCATTGTATGGGTGTGGGTTACATTACATTCACTAGTAGGAGTGAGAAAAACATCACGGGGTGGTGCGCATTGTATGGGTGTGTGTTACATTTCATTCACTAGTAGGAGTGAGAAAAACATCACGGGGTGGTGCGCATTGTATGGGTGGGTGTTACATTAGATTCACTAGTAGGAGTGAGAAAAACATCACGGGGTGGTGCGCATTGTATGGGTGTGTGTTACATTACATTCACTAGTAGGAGTGAGAAAAACATCACGGGGTGGTGCACATTGTATGGGTGTGTGTTACATTAGATTCACTAGTAGGAGTGAGAAAATCATCACGTGGTGGTGCGCATTGTATGGGTGTGTGTTACATTACATTCACTAGTAGGAGTGAGAAAAACATCACGGGGTGGTGCGCATTGTATGGGTGTGTGTTACATTACATTCACTAGTAGGAGTGAGAAAAACATCACGGGGTGGTACGCATTGTATGGGTGTGTGTTACATTACATTCACTAGTAGGAGTGAGAAAATCATCAAGGGGTGGTGCGCATTGTATGGGTGTGTGTTACATTACATTCACTAGTAGGAGTGAGAAAAACATCACGGGGTGGTGCGCATTGTATGGGTGTGTGTTACATTACATTCACTAGTAGGAGTGAGAAAAACATCACGGGGTGGTGCGCATTGCATTGGTGTGTGTTACATTACATTCACTAGTATGAGTGAGAAAAACATCACGGGGTGGTGCGCATTTTATGGGTGTGTGTTACATTACATTCACTAGTAGGAGTGAGAAAAACATCACGGGGTATTGCGCATTGTATGGGTGTGTGTTACATTACATTCACTAGTAGGAGTGAGAAAAACATCACGGGGTGGTGCGCATTGTATGGGTGTGTGTTTCATTACATTCACTAGTAGGAGTGAGAAAAACATCACGGGGTGGTGCGCATTGTATGGGTGTGTGTTACATTACATTCACTAGTAGGAGTGAGAAAATCATCACGGGGTGGTGCGCATTGTATGGGTGTATGTTACATTACATTCACTAGTAGGAGTGAGAAAAACATCACGGGGTGGTGCGCATTGTATGGGTGTGTGTTACATTACATTCACCAGTAGGAGTGAGAAAAATATCACGGGGTGGTGCGCATTGTATGGGTGTGTTACATTACATTCACTAGTAGCAGTGAGAAAAATATCACGGGGTGGTGCGCATTGTATGGGTGTGTGTTACATTAGATTCACTAGTAGGAGTGAGAAAAACATCACGGGGTGGTGCGCATTGTATGGGCGTGTGTTACATTACATTCACTAGTAGGAGTGAGAAAAACATCACGGGGTGGTGCGCATTGTATGGGTGTGTGTTACATTACATTCACTAGTAGGAGTGAGAAAAACATCACGGGGTGGTTCGCATTGTATGGGTGTGTGTTACATTACATTCACTAGTAGGAGTGAGAAAATCATCACGGGGTGGTGCGCATTGTATGGGTGTGTGTTACATTACACTCACTAGTAGGAGTGAGAAAAACATCACGGGGTGGTGCGCATTTTATGGGTGTGTGTTACATTAGATTCACTAGTAGGAGTGAGAAAAACATCACGGGGTGGTGCGCATTTTATGGGTGTGTGTTACATTACATTCACTAGTAGGAGTGAGAAAAACATCACGGGGTGGTGCGCATTGTATGGGTGTGTGTTACATTACATTCACTAGTAGGAGTGAGAAAAACATCACGGGGTGGTGCGCATTGTATGGGTGTTTGTTACATTAGATTCACTAGTAGGAGTGAGAAAATCATCACGGGGTGGTGCGCATTGTATGGGTGTGTGTTACATTACATTCACTAGTAGGAGTGAGAAAAACATCACGGGGTGGTGCGCATTGTATGGGTGTGTGTTACATTACATTCACTAGTAGGAGTGAGAAAAACATCACGGGGTGGTGCGCATTGTATGGGTGTGTGTTACATTAGATTCACTTGTAGGAGTGAGAAAAACATCACGGGGTGGTGCGCATTGTATGGGTGTGTGTTACATTACATTCACTAGTAGGAGTGAGAAAAACATCACGGGGTGGTGCGCATTGTATGGGTGTGTGTTACATTAGATTCACTAGTAGGAGTGAGAAAATCATCACGTGGTGGTGCGCATTGTATGGGTGTGTGTTACATTACATTCACTAGTAGGAGTGAGAAAAACATCACGGGGTGGTGCGCATTGTATGGGTGTGTGTTACATTACATTCACTAGTAGAAGTGAGAAAAACATCACGGGGTGGTACGCATTGTATCGGTGTGTGTTACATTACATTCACTAGTAGGAGTGAGAAAATCATCACGGGGTGGTGCGCATTGTATGGGTGTGTGTTACATTACATTCACTAGTAGGAGTGAGAAAAACATCACGGGGTGGTGCGCATTGTATGGGTGTGTGTTACATTACATTCACTAGTAGGAGTGAGAAAAACATCACGGGGTGGTGCGCATTGTATGGGTGTGTGTTACATTAGATTCACTAGTAAGAGTGAGAAAAACATCACGGGGTGTTGCGCATTGCATTGGTGTGTGTTACATTACATTCACTAGTATGAGTGAGAAAAACATCACGGGGTGGTGCGCATTTTATGGGTGTGTGTTACATTACATTCACTAGTAGGAGTGTAAAAAACATCACGGGGTGGTGCGCATTGTATGGGTGTGTGTTACATTAGATTCACTAGTAGGAGTGAAAAAACATCACGGGGTGGTGCGCATTGTATGGGTGTGTGTTACATTACATTCACTAGTAGGAGTGAGAAAAACATCACGGGGTGGTGCGCATTGTATGGGTGTGTGTTACATTACATTCACTAGTAGGAGTGAGAAAAACATCACGGGGTGGTGCGCAATGTATGGGTGTGTGTTACATTACATTCACTAGTAGGAGTGAGAAAAACATCACGGGGTATTGCGCATTGTATGGGTATGTGTTACATTACATTCACTAGTAGGAGTGAGAAAAACATCACGGGGAGGTGCGCATTGTATGGGTGTGTGTTACATTACATTCACTAATAGGAGTGAGAAAAACATCACGGGGTGGTGAGCATTGTATGGGTGTGTGCTACATTACATTCACTTGTAGGAGTGAGAAAAACATCACGTGGTGGTGCGCATTGTATGGGTGTTTGTTACATTAGATTCACTAGTAGGAGTGAGAAAATCATCACGGGGTGGTGCGCATTGTATGGGTGTGTGTTACATTACATTCACTAGTAGGAGTGAGAAAAACATCACGGGGTGGTGCGCATTGTATGGGTGTGTGTTACATTACATTCACTAGTAGGAGTGAGAAAAACATCACGGGGTGGTGCGCATTGTATGGGTGGGTGTTACATTAGATTCACTAGTAGGAGTGAGAAAAACATCACGGGGTGGTGCGCATTGTATGGGTGTGTGTTACATTACATTCACTAGTAGGAGTGAGAAAAACATCACGTTGTGGTGCACATTGTATGGGTGTGTGTTACATTAGATTCACTAGTAGGAGTGAGAAAATCATCACGTGGTGGTGCGCATTGTATGGGTGTGTGTTACATTACATTCACTAGTAGGAGTGAGAAAAACATCACGGGGTGGTGCGCATTGTATGGGTGTGTGTTACATTACATTCACTAGTAGGAGTGAGAAAAACATCACGGGGTGGTACGCATTGTATGGGTGTGTGTTACATTACATTCACTAGTAGGAGTGAGAAAATCATCAAGGGGTGGTGCGCATTGTATGGGTGTGTGTTACATTACATTCACTAGTAGGAGTGAGAAAAACATCACGGGGTGGTGCGCATTGTATGGGTGTGTGTTACATTACATTCACTAGTAGGAGTGAGAAAAACATCACGGGGTGGTGCGCATTGTATGGGTGTGTGTTACATTAGATTCACTAGTAAGAGTGAGAAAAACATCACGTGGTGGTGCGCATTGCATTGGTGTGTGTTACATTACATTCACTAGTAGGAGTGAGAAAAACATCACGGGGTGGTGCGCATTGTATGGGTGTGTGTTACATTAGATTCACTAGTAGGAGTGAAAAAACATCACGGGGTGGTGCGCATTGTATGGGTGTGTGTTACATTACATTCACTAGTAGGAGTGAGAAAAACATCACGGGGTGGTGCGCATTGTATGGGTGTGTGTTACATTACATTCACTAGTAGGAGTGAGAAAAACATCACGGGGTGGTGCGCAATATATGGGTGTGTGTTACATTACATTCACTAGTAGGAGTGAGAAAAACATCACGGGGTATTGCGCATTGTATGGGTGTGTGTTACATTACATTCACTAGTAGGAGTGAGAAAAACATCACGGGGTGGTGCGCATTGTATGGGTGTGTGTTACATTGCATTCACTAATAGGAGTGAGAAAAACATCACGGGGTGGTGCGCATTGTATGGGTGTGTGCTACATTACATTCACTTGTAGGAGTGAGAAAAACATCACGGGGTGGTGCGCATTGTATGGGTGTGTGTTACATTACATTCACTAGTAGGAGTGAGAAAAACATCACGGGGTGGTGCGCATTGTATGGGTGTGTGTTACATTTCATTCACTAGTAGGAGTGAGAAAAACATCACAGGGTTGTGTGCATTGTATGGGTGTGTGTTACATTACATTCACTAGTAGGAGTGAGAAAAACATCACGGGGTGGTGCGCATTGTATGGGTGTGTGTTACATTACATTCACTAGTAGGAGTGAGAAAAACATCACGGGGTGGTGCGCATTGTATGGGTGTGTGTTACATTAGATTCACTAGTAGGAGTGAGAAAAACATCACGGGGTGGTGCGCATTGTATGGGTGTGTGTTACATTAGATTCACTAGTAGGAGTGAGAAAAACATCACGGGGTGGTGCGCATTGTATGGGTGTGTGTTACATTACATTCACTAGTAGAAGTGAGAAAAATATCACGGGTGGTGCGCATTATATGGGTGTGTGTTACATTACATTCACTAGTAGGAGTGAGAAAAACATCACGGGGTGGTGCGCATTGTATGGGTGTGTGTTACATTAGATTCACTAGTAGGAGTGAGAAAAACATCAAGGGGTGGTGCGCATTGTATGGGTTTGTGTTACATTACATTCACTAGTAGGAGTGAGAAAAACATCACGGGGTGGTGCGCATTGTATGGGTGTGTGTTACATTACATTCACTAGTAGGAGTGAGAAAAACATCACGGGGTGGTGCGCATTGTATGGGTGTGTGTTACATTACATTCACTAGTAGGAGTGAGAAAAACATCACGGGGTGGTGCGCATTGTATGGGTGTGTGTTACATTACATTCACTAGTAGGAGTGAGAAAAACATCACGGGGTGGTGCGCATTGTAGGGGTGTGTGTTACATTACATTCACTAGTAGGAGTGAGAAAAACATCACGGGGTGGTGCGCATTGTATGGGTGTGTGTTACATTACATTCACTAGTAGGAGTGAGAAAAACATCACGGGGTGGTGCGCAATGTATGGGTGTGTGTTACATTACATTCACTAGTAGGAGTGAGAAAAACATCACGGGGTATTGCGCATTGTATGGGTGTGTGTTACATTACATTCACTAGTAGGAGTGAGAAAAACATCACGGGGTGGTGCGCATTGTATGGGTGTGTGTTACATTACATTCACTAATAGGAGTGAGAAAAACATCACGGGGTGGTGCGCATTGTATGGGTGTGTGCTACATTACATTCACTTGTAGGAGTGAGAAAAACATCACGGGGTGGTGCGCATTGTATGGGTGTTTGTTACATTAGATTCACTAGTAGGAGTGAGAAAATCATCACGGGGTGGTGCGCATTGTATGGGTGTGTGTTACATTACATTCACTAGTAGGAGTGAGAAAAACATCACGGGGTGGTGCGCATTGTATGGGTGTGTGTTACATTCCATTCACTAGTAGGAGTGAGAAAAACATCACGGGGTGGTGCGCATTGTATGGGTGTGTGTTACATTAAATTCACTAGTAGGAGTGAGAAAAACATCACGGGGTGGTGCGCATTGTATGGGTGTGTGTTACATTACATTCACTAGTAGGAGTGAGAAAAACATCACGGGGTGGTGCGCATTGTATGGGTGTGTGTTACATTACATTCACTAGTAGGAGTGAGAAAAACATCACGGGGTGGTGCTCATTGTATGGGTGTGTGTTACATTACATTCACTAGTAGGAGTGAGAAAAACATCACGGGGTGGTACGCATTGTATGGGTGTGTGTTACATTACATTCACTAGTAGGAGTGAGAAAATCATCACGGGGTGGTGCGCATTGTATGGGTGTGTGTTACATTACATTCACTAGTAGGAGTGAGAAAAACATCACGGGGTGGTGCGCATTGTATGGGTGTGTGTTACATTACATTCACTAGTAGGAGTGAGAAAAACATCACGGGGTGGAGCGCATTGTATGGGTGTGTGTTACATTTCATTCACTAGTAGGAGTGAGAAAAACATCACAGGGTTGTGTGCATTGTATGGGTGTGTGTTACATTACATTCACTAGTAGGAGTGAGAAAAACATCACGGGGTGGTTCGCATTGTATGGGTGTGTGTTACATTACATTCACTAGTAGGAGTGAGAAAAACATCACGGGGTGGTGCGCATTGTATGGGTGTGTGTTACATTACATTCACTAGTAGGAGTGAGAAAAACATCACGGGGTGGTGCGCATTGTATGGGTGTGTGTTACATTAGATTCACTAGTAGGAGTGAGAAAAACATCACGGGGTGGTGCGCATTGTATGGGTGTGTGTTACATTACATTCACTAGTAGGAGTGAGAAAAATATCACGGGTGGTGCGCATTATATGGGTGTGTGTTACATTACATTCACTAGTAGGAGTGAGAAAAACATCACGGGGTGGTGCGCATTGTATGGGTGTGTGTTACATTAGATTCACTAGTAGGAGTGAGAAAAACATCAAGGGGTGGTGCGCATTGTATGGGTGTGTGTTACATTACATTCACTAGTAGGAGTGAGAAAAACATCACGGGGTGGTGCGCATTGTATGGGTGTGTGTTACATTACATTCACTAGTAGGAGTGAGAAAAACATCACGGGGTGGTGCGCATTGTATGGGTGTGTGTTACATTACATTCACTAGTAGGAGTGAGAAAAACATCACGGGGTGGTGCGCATTGTATGGGTGTGTGTTACATTACATTCACTAGTAGGAGTGAGAAAAACATCACGGGGTGGTGCGCATTGTATGGGTGTGTGTTACATTACATTCACTAGTAGGAGTGAGAAAAACATCACGGGGTGGTGCGCATTGTATGGGTGTGTGTTACATTACATTCACTAGTAGGAGTGAGAAAAACATCACGGGGTGGTGCGCAATGTATGGGTGTGTGTTACATTACATTCACTAGTAGGAGTGAGAAAAACATCACGGGGTATTGCGCATTGTATGTGTGTGTGTTACATTACATTCACTAGTAGGAGTGAGAAAAACATCACGGGGTGGTGCGCATTGTATGGGTGTGTGTTACATTACATTCACTAATAGGAGTGAGAAAAACATCACGGGGTGGTGCGCATTGTATGGGTGTGTGCTACATTACATTCACTTGTAGGAGTGAGAAAAACATCACGGGGTGGTGCGCATTGTATGGGTGTTTGTTACATTAGATTCACTAGTAGGAGTGAGAAAATCATAACGGGGTGGTGCGCATTGTATGGGTGTGTGTTACATTACATTCACTAGTAGGAGTGAGAAAAACATCACGGGGTGGTGCGCATTGTATGGGTGTGTGTTACATTCCATTCACTAGTAGGAGTGAGAAAAACATCACGGGGTGGTGCGCATTGTATGGGTGTGTGTTACATTAGATTCACTAGTAGGAGTGAGAAAAACATCACGGGGTGGTGCGCATTGTATGGGTGTGTGTTACATTACATTCACTAGTAGGAGTGAGAAAAACATCACGGGGTGGTGCGCATTGTATGGGTGTGTGTTACATTACATTCACTAGTAGGAGTGAGAAAAACATCACGGGGTGGTACGCATTGTATGGGTGTGTGTTACATTACATTCACTAGTAGGAGTGAGAAAATCATCAAGGGGTGGTGCGCATTGTATGGGTGTGTGTTACATTACATTCACTAGTAGGAGTGAGAAAAACATCACGGGGTGGTGCGCATTGTATGGGTGTGTGTTACATTACATTCACTAGTAGGAGTGAGAAAAACATCACGGGGTGGTGCGCATTGTATGGGTGTGTGTTACATTAGATTCACTAGTAAGAGTGAGAAAAACATCACGGGGTGGTGCGCATTGCATTGGTGTGTGTTACATTACATTCACTAGTATGAGTGAGAAAAACATCACGGGGTGGTGCGCATTTTATGGGTGTGTGTTACATTACATTCACTAGTAGGAGTGAGAAAAACATCACGGGGTGGTGCGCATTGTATGGGTGTGTGTTACATTACATTCACTAGTAGGAGTGAGAAAACATCACGGGGTGGTGCGCATTGTATGGGTGTGTGCTACATTACATTCACTAGTAGGAGTGAGAAAAACATCACGGGGTGGTGCGCATTGTATGGGTGTGTGTTACATTACATTCACTAGTAGGAGTGAGAAAAACATCAAGGGGTGGTGCGCATTGTATGGGTGTGTGTTACATTACATTCACTAGTAGGAGTGAGAAAAACATCACGGGGTGGTGCGCATTGTATGGGTGTGTGTTACATTAGATTCACTAGTAGGAGTGAGAAAAACATCACGGGGTGGTGCGCATTGTATGGGTGTGTGTTACATTACATTCACTAATAGGAGTGAGAAAAACATCACGGGGTGGTGCGCATTGTATGGGTGTGTGCTACATTACATTCACTAGTAGGAGTGAGAAAAACATCACGGGGTGGTGCGCATTGTATGGGTGTGTGTTACATTAGATTCACTAGTAGGAGTGAGAAAAACATCACGGGGTGGTGCGCATTTTATGGGTGTGTGTTACATTAATTCACTAGTAGGAGTGAGAAAAACATCACGGGGTGGTGCGCATTGTATGGGTGTGTGTTACATTACATTCACTAGTAGGAGTGAGAAAAACATCACAGGGTGGTGTGCATTGTATGGGTGTGTGTTACATTACATTCACTAGTAGGAGTGAGAAAATCATCACGGGGTGGTGCGCATTGTATGGGTGTATGTTACATTACATTCACTAGTAGGAGTGAGAAAAACATCACGGGGTGGTGCGCATTGTATGGGTGTGTGTTACATTACATTCACCAGTAGGAGTGAGAAAAATATCACGGGGTGGTGCGCATTGTATGGGTGTGTTACATTACATTCACTAGTAGCAGTGAGAAAAATATCACGGGGTGGTGCGCATTGTATGGGTGTGTGTTACATTAGATTCACTAGTAGGAGTGAGAAAAACATCACGGGGTGGTGCGCATTGTATGGGTGTGTGTTACATTACATTCACTAGTAGGAGAGAGAAAAACATCACGGGGTGGTGCGCATTGTATGGGTGTGTGTTACATTACATTCACTAGTAGGAGTGAGAAAAACATCACGGGGTGGTTCGCATTGTATGGGTGTGTGTTACATTACATTCACTAGTAGGAGTGAGAAAATCATCACGGGGTGGTGCGCATTGTATGGGTGTGTGTTACATTACACTCACTAGTAGGAGTGAGAAAAACATCACGGGGTGGTGCGCATTTTATGGGTGTGTGTTACATTAGATTCACTAGTAGGAGTGAGAAAAACATCACGGGGTGGTGCGCATTTTATGGGTGTGTGTTACATTACATTCACTAGTAGGAGTGAGAAAAACATCACGGGGTGGTGCGCATTGTATGGGTGTGTGTTACATTACATTCACTAGTAGGAGTGAGAAAAACATCACGGGGTGGTGCGCATTGTATGGGTGTTTGTTACATTAGATTCACTAGTAGGAGTGAGAAAATCATCACGGGGTGGTGCGCATTGTATGGGTGTGTGTTACATTACATTCACTAGTAGGAGTGAGAAAAACATCACGGGGTGGTGCGCATTGTATGGGTGTGTGTTACATTACATTCACTAGTAGGAGTGAGAAAAACATCACGGGGTGGTGCGCATTGCATTGGTGTGTGTTACATTACATTCACTAGTATGAGTGAGAAAAACATCACGGGGTGGTGCGCATTTTATGGGTGTGTGTTACATTACATTCACTAGTAGGAGTGAGAAAAACATCACGGGGTGGTGCGCATTGTATGGGTGTGTGTTACATTACATTCACTAGTAGGAGTGAGAAAAACATCACGGGGTGGTGCGCAATGTATGGGTGTGTGTTACATTACATTCACTAGTAGGAGTGAGAAAAACATCACGGGGTATTGCGCATTGTATGGGTGTGTGTTACATTACATTCACTAGTAGGAGTGAGAAAAACATCACGGGTGGTGCGCATTGTATGGGTGTGTGTTACATTACATTCACTAATAGGAGTGAGAAAAACATCACGGGGTGGTGCGCATTGTATGGGTGTGTGCTACATTACATTCACTTGTAGGAGTGAGAAAAACATCACGGGGTGGTGCGCATTGTATGGGTGTGTGTTACATTACATTCACTAGTAGGAGTGAGAAAAACATCACGGGGTGGTGCGCATTGTATGGGTGTGTGTTACATTTCATTCACTAGTAGGAGTGAGAAAAACATCACAGGGTTGTGTGCATTGTATGGGTGTGTGTTACATTACATTCACTAGTAGGAGTGAGAAAAACATCACGGGGTGGTGCGCATTGTATGGGTGTGTGTTACATTACATTCACTAGTAGGAGTGAGAAAAACATCACGGGGTGGTGCGCATTGTATGGGTGTGTGTTACATTACATTCACTAGTAGGAGTGAGAAAAACATCACGGGGTGGTGCGCATTGTATGGGTGTGTGTTACATTACATTCACTAGTAGGAGTGAGAAAAACATCACGGGGTGGTGCGCATTGTATGGGTGTTTGTTACATTCGATTCACTAGTAGGAGTGAGAAAATCATCACGGGGTGGTGCGCATTGTATGGGTGTGTGTTACATTACATTCACTAGTAGGAGTGAGAAAAATATCACGGGGTGGTGCGCATTATATGGGTGTGTGTTACATTACATTCACTAGTAGGAGTGAGAAAAACATCACGGGGTGGTGCGCATTGTATGGGTGTGTGTTACATTAGATTCACTAGTAGGAGTGAGAAAAACATCAAGGGGTGGTGCGCATTGTATGGGTGTGTGTTACATTACTTCACTAGTAGGAGTGAGAAAAACATCACGGGGTGGTGAGCATTGTATGGGTGTGTGTTACATTACATTCACTAGTAGGAGTGAGAAATACATCACGGGGTGGTGCGCATTGTATGGGTGTGTGTTACATTACATTCACTAGTAGGAGTGAGAAAAACATCACGGGGTTGTGCGCATTGTATTGGTGTGTGTTTACATTAGATTCACTAGTAGGAGTGAGAAAAAACATCACGGGGTGGTGCGCATTGTATGGGTGTGTGTTACATTACATTCACTAGTAGGAGTGAGAAAAACATCACGGGGTGGTGCGCATTGTATGGGTGTGTGTTACATTAGATTCACTAGTAGGAGTGAGAAAAACATCACGGGGTGGTGCGCATTGTATGGGTGTGTGTTACATTAGATTCACTAGTAGGAGTGAGAAAAACATCACGTGGTGGTGCGCATTGTATGGGTGTGTGTTACATTACATTCACTAGTAGGAGTGAGAAAAACATCACGGGGTGGTGCGCATTGTATGGGTGTGTGTTACATTACATTCACTAGTAGGAGTGAGAAAAACATCACGGGGTGGTGCGCATTGTATGGGTGTGTGTTACATTAGATTCACTAGTAAGAGTGAGAAAAACATCACGGGGTGGTGCACATTGCATTGGTGTGTGTTACATTACATTCACTAGTAGGAGTGAGAAAAACATCACGGGGTGGTGCGCATTGTATGGGTGTGTGTTACATTAGATTCACTAGTAGGAGTGAAAAAACATCACGGGGTGGTGCGCATTGTATGGGTGTGTGTTACATTACATTCACTAGTAGGAGTGAGAAAAACATCACGGGGTGGTGCGCATTGTATGGGTGTGTGTTACATTACATTCACTAGTAGGAGTGAGAAAAAACATCACGGGGTGGTGCGCAATATATGGGTGTGTGTTACATTACATTCACTAGTAGGAGTGAGAAAAACATCACGGGGTATTGCGCATTGTATGGGTGTGTGTTACATTACATTCACTAGTAGGAGTGAGAAAAACATCACGGGGTGGTGCGCATTGTATGGGTGTGTGTTACATTACATTCACTAATAGGAGTGAGAAAAACATCACGGGGTGGTGCGCATTGTATGGGTGTGTGCTACATTACATTCACTTGTAGGAGTGAGAAAAACATCACGGGGTGGTGCGCATTGTATGGGTGTGTGTTACATTACATTCACTAGTAGGAGTGAGAAAAACATCACGGGGTGGTGCGCATTGTATGGGTGTGTGTTACATTTCATTCACTAGTAGGAGTGAGAAAAACATCACAGGGTTGTGTGCATTGTATGGGTGTGTGTTACATTACATTCACTAGTAGGAGTGAGAAAAACATCACGGGGTGGTGCGCATTGTATGGGTGTGTGTTACATTACATTCACTAGTAGGAGTGAGAAAAACATCACGGGGTGGTGCGCATTGTATGGGTGTGTGTTACATTACATTCACTAGTAGGAGTGAGAAAAACATCACGGGGTGGTGCGCATTGTATGGGTGTGTGTTACATTAGATTCACTAGTAGGAGTGAGAAAAACATCACGGGGTGGTGCGCATTGTATGGGTGTGTGTTACATTAAATTCACTAGTAGGAGTGAGAAAAATATCACGGGTGGTGCGCATTATATGGGTGTGTGTTACATTACATTCACTAGTAGGAGTGAGAAAAACATCACGGGGTGGTGCGCATTGTATGGGTGTGTGTTACATTAGATTCACTAGTAGGAGTGAGAAAAACATCAAGGGGTGGTGCGCATTGTATGGGTGTGTGTTACATTACATTCACTAGTAGGAGTGAGAAAAACATCACGGGGTGGTGCGCATTGTATGGGTGTGTGTTACATTACATTCACTAGTAGGAGTGAGAAAAACATCACGGGGTGGTGCGCATTGTATGGGTGTGTGTTACATTACATTCACTAGTAGGAGTGAGAAAAACATCACGGGGTGGTGCGCATTGTATGGGTGTGTGTTACATTACATTCACTAGTAGGAGTGAGAAAAACATCACGGGGTGGTGCGCATTGTAGGGGTGTGTGTTACATTACATTCACTAGTAGGAGTGAGAAAAACATCAGGGGTGGTGCGCATTGTATGGGTGTGTGTTACATTACATTCACTAGTAGGAGTGAGAAAAACATCACGGGGTGGTGCGCAATGTATGGGTGTGTGTTACATTACATTCACTGGTAGGAGTGAGAAAAACATCACGGGGTATTGCGCATTGTATGGGTGTGTGTTACATTACATTCACTAGTAGGAGTGAGAAAAACATCACGGGGTGGTGCGCATTGTATGGGTGTGTGTTACATTACATTCACTAATAGGAGTGAGAAAAACATCACGGGGTGGTGCGCATTGTATTGGTGTGTGCTACATTACATTCACTTGTAGGAGTGAGAAAAACATCACGGGGTGGTGCGCATTGTATGGGTGTTTGTTACATTAGATTCACTAGTAGGAGTGAGAAACATCATCACGGGGTGGTGCGCATTGTATGGGTGTGTGTTACATTACATTCACTAGTAGGAGTGAGAAAAACATCACGGGGTGGTGCGCATTGTATGGGTGTGTGTTACATTCCATTCACTAGTAGGAGTGAGAAAAACATCACGGGGTGGTGCGCATTGTATGGGTGTGTGTTACATTAGATTCACTAGTAGGAGTGAGAAAAACATCACGGGGTGGTGCGCATTGTATGGGTGTGTGTTACATTACATTCACTAGTAGGAGTGAGAAAAACATCACGGGGTGGTGCGCATTGTATGGGTGTGTGTTACATTAGATTCACTAGTAGGAGTGAGAAAATCATCACGTGGTGGTGCGCATTGTATGGGTGTGTGTTACATTACATTCACTAGTAGGAGTGAGAAAAACATCACGGGGTGGTGCGCATTGTATGGGTGTGTGTTACATTACATTCACTAGTAGGAGTGAGAAAAACATCACGGGGTGGTACGCATTGTATGGGTGTGTGTTACATTACATTCACTAGTAGGAGTGAGAAAATCATCACGGGGTGGTGCGCATTGTATGGGTGTGTGTTACATTACATTCACTAGTAGGAGTGAGAAAAACATCACGGGGTGGTGCGCATTGTATGGGTGTGTGTTACATTACATTCACTAGTAGGAGTGAGAAAAACATCACGGGTGGTGCGCATTGTATGGGTGTGTGTTACATTAGATTCACTAGTAAGAGTGAGAAAAACATCACGGGGTGGTGCGCATTGCATTGGTGTGTGTTACATTACATTCACTAGTATGAGTGAGAAAAACATCACGGGGTGGTGCGCATTTTATGGGTGTGTGTTACATTACATTCACTAGTAGGAGTGAGAAAAACATCACGGGGTGGTGCGCATTGTATGGGTGTGTGTTACATTAGATTCACTAGTAGGAGTGAAAAAAAATCACGGGGTGGTGCGCATTGTATGGGTGTGTGTTACATTACATTCACTAGTAGGAGTGAGAAAATCATCACGGGGTGGTGCGCATTGTATGGGTGTGTGTTACATTACATTCACTAGTAGGAGTGAGAAAAACATCACGGGGTGGTGCGCATTGTATGGGTGTGTGTTACATTACATTCACTAGTAGGAGTGAGAAAAACATCACGGGGTGGTGCGCATTGTATGGGTGTGTGTTACATTTCATTCACTAGTAGGAGTGAGAAAAACATCACAGGGTTGTGTGCATTGTATGGGTGTGTGTTACATTACATTCACTAGTAGGAGTGAGAAAAACATCACGGGGTGGTGCGCATTGTATGGGTGTGTGTTACATTACATTCACTAGTAGGAGTGAGAAAAACATCACGGGGTGGTGCGCATTGTATGGGTGTGTGTTACATTACATTCACTAGTAGGAGTGAGAAAAACATCACGGGGTGGTGCGCATTGCATGGGTGTGTGTTACATTAGATTCACTAGTAGGAGTGAGAAAAACATCACGGGGTGGTGCGCATTGTATGGGTGTGTGTTACATTACATTCACTAGTAGGAGTGAGAAAAATATCACGGGTGGTGCGCATTATATGGGTGTGTGTTACATTACATTCACTAGTAGGAGTGAGAAAAACATCACGGGGTGGTGCGCATTGTATGGGTGTGTGTTACATTAGATTCACTAGTAGGAGTGAGAAAAACATCAAGGGGTGGTGCGCATTGTATGGGTGTGTGTTACAATACATTCACTAGTAGGAGTGAGAAAAACATCACGGGGTGGTGCGCATTGTATGGGTGTGTGTTACATTACATTCACTAGTAGGAGTGAGAAAAACATCACGGGTGGTGCGCATTGTATGGGTGTGTGTTACATTACATTCACTAGTAGGAGTGAGAAAAACATCACGGGGTGGTGCGCATTGTATGGGTGTGTGTTACATTACATTCACTAGTAGGAGTGAGAAAAACATCACGGGGTGGTGCGCATTGTATGGGTGTGTGTTACATTACATTCACTAGTAGGAGTGAGAAAAACATCACGGGGTGGTGCGCATTGTATGGGTGTGTGTTACATTACATTCACTAGTAGGAGTGAGAAAAACATCACGGGGTATTGCGCATTGTATGGGTGTGTGTTACATTACATTCACTAGTAGGAGTGAGAAAAACATCACGGGGTGGTGCGCATTGTATGGGTGTGTGTTACATTACATTCACTAATAGGAGTGAGAAAAACATCACGGGGTGGTGCGCATTGTATGGGTGTGTGCTACATTACATTCACTTGTAGGAGTGAGAAAACATCACGGGGTGGTGCGCATTGTATGGGTGTTTGTTACATTAGATTCACTAGTAGGAGTGAGAAAATCATCACGGGGTGGTGCGCATTGTATGGGTGTGTGTTACATTACATTCACTAGTAGGAGTGAGAAAAACATCACGGGGTGGTGCGCATTGTATGGGTGTGTGTTACATTCCATTCACTAGTAGGAGTGAGAAAAACATCACGGGGTGGTGCGCATTGTATGGGTGTGTGTTACATTAGATTCACTAGTAGGAGTGAGAAAAACATCACGGGGTGGTGCGCATTGTATGGGTGTGTGTTACATTACATTCACTAGTAGGAGTGAGAAAAATATCACGGGGTGGTGCGCATTGTATGGGTGTGTGTTACATTAGATTCACTAGTAGGAGTGAGAAAAACATCACGGGGTGGTGCGCATTGTATGGGTGTGTGTTACATTACATTCACTAGTAGGAGTGAGAAAAACATCACGGGGTGGTGCGCAATGTATGGGTGTGTGTTACATTACATTCATTAGTAGGAGTGAGAAAAACATCACGGGGTATTGCACATTGTATGGGTGTGTGTTACATTACATTCACTAGTAGGAGTGAGAAAAACATCACGGGGTGGTGCGCATTGTATGGGTGTGTGTTACATTAGATTCACTAGTAGGAGTGAGAAAAACATCACGGGGTGGTGCGCATTGTATGGGTGTGTGTTACATTATATTCACTAGTAGGAGTGAGAAAAACATCACGGGGTGGTGCGCATTGTATGGGTGTGTGTTACATTAGATTCACTAGTAGGAGTGAAAAAAAATCACGGGGTGGTGCGCATTGTATGGGTGTGTGTTACATTACATTCACTAGTAGGAGTGAGAAAATCATCACGGGGTGGTGCGCATTGTATGGGTGTGTGTTACATTACATTCACTAGTAGGAGTGAGAAAAACATCACGGGGTGGTGCGCAATGTATGGGTGTGTGTTACATTACATTCATTAGTAGGAGTGAGAAAACATCACGGGGTATTGCACATTGTATGGGTGTGTGTTACATTACATTCACTAGTAGGAGTGAGAAAAACATCACGGGGTGGTGCGCATTGTATGGGTGTGTGTTTACATTACATTCACTAATAGGAGTGAGAAAAACATCACGGGGTGGTGCGCATTGTATGGGTGTGTGCTACATTACATTCACTTGTAGGAGTGAGAAAAACATCACGGGGTGGTGCGCATTGTATGGGTGTGTGTTACATTACATTCACTAGTAGGAGTGAGAAAAACATCACGGGGTGGTGCGCAATGTATGGGTGTGTGTTACATTACATTCACTGGTAGGAGTGAGAAAAACATCACGGGGTATTGCGCATTGTATGGGTGTGTGTTACATTACATTCACTAGTAGGAGTGAGAAAAACATCACGGGGTGGTGCGCATTGTATGGGTGTGTGTTACATTACATTCACTAATAGGAGTGAGAAAATCATCACGGGGTGGTGCGCATTGTATGGGTGTTTGTTACATTAGATTCACTAGTAGGAGTGAGAAAATCATCACGGGGTGGTGCGCATTTATGGGTGTGTGTTACATTACATTCACTAGTAGGAGTGAGAAAAATATCACGGGGTGGTGCGCATTATATGGGTGTGTGTTACATTACATTCACTAGTAGGAGTGAGAAAAACATCACGGGGTGGTGCGCATTGTATGGGTGTGTGTTACATTAGATTCACTAGTAGGAGTGAGAAAAACATCAAGGGGTGGTGCGCATTGTATGGGTGTGTGTTACATTACATTCACTAGTAGGAGTGAGAAAAACATCACGGGGTGGTGAGCATTGTATGGGTGTGTGTTACATTACATTCACTAGTAGGAGTGAGAAAAACATCACGGGGTGGTGCGCATTGTATGGGTGTGTGTTACATTACATTCACTAGTAGGAGTGAGAAAAACATCACGGGGTTGTGCGCATTGTATTGGTGTGTGTTACATTAGATTCACTAGTAGGAGTGAGAAAAACATCACGGGGTGGTGCGCATTGTATGGGTGTGTGTTACATTACATTCACTAGTAGGAGTGAGAAAAACATCACGGGGTGGTGCGCATTGTATGGGTGTGTGTTACATTACATTCACTAGTAGGAGTGAGAAAAACATCACGGGGTGGTGCGCATTGTATGGGTGTGTGTTACATTAGATTCACTAGTAGGAGTGAGAAAAACATCACGTGGTGGTGCGCATTGTATGGGTGTGTGTTACATTACATTCACTAGTAGGAGTGAGAAAAACATCACGGGGTGGTGCGCATTGTATGTGTGTGTGTTACATTACATTCACTAGTAGGAGTGAGAAAAACATCACGGGGTGGTACGCATTGTATGGGTGTGTGTTACATTACATTCACTAGTAGGAGTGAGAAAATCATCACGGGGTGGTGCGCATTGTATGGGTGTGTGTTACATTACATTCACTAGTAGGAGTGAGAAAAACATCACGGGGTGGTGCGCATTGTATGGGTGTGTGTTACATTAGATTCACTAGTAAGAGTGAGAAAAACATCACGGGGTGGTGCGCATTGCATTGGTGTGTGTTACATTACATTCACTAGTATGAGTGAGAAAAACATCACGGGGTGGTGCGCATTTTATGGGTGTGTGTTACATTACATTCACTAGTAGGAGTGAGAAAAACATCACGGGGTGGTGCGCATTGTATGGGTGTGTGTTACATTAGATTCACTAGTAGGAGTGAGAAAAACATCACGGGGTGGTGCGCATTGTATGGGTGTGTGTTACATTACATTCACTAGTAGGAGTGAGAAAATCATCACGGGGTGGTGCGCATTGTATGGGTGTGTGTTACATTACATTCACTAGTAGGAGTGAGAAAAACATCACGGGGTGGTGCGCAATGTATGGGTGTGTGTTACATTACATTCACTAGTAGGAGTGAGAAAAACATCACGGGGTATTGCACATTGTATGGGTGTGTGTTACATTACATTCACTAGTAGGAGTGAGAAAAACATCACGGGGTGGTGCGCATTGTATGGGTGTGTGTTACATTACATTCACTAATAGGAGTGAGAAAAACATCACGGGGTGGTGCGCATTGTATGGGTGTGTGCTACATTACATTCACTTGTAGGAGTGAGAAAAACATCACGGGGTGGTGCGCATTGTATGGGTGTGTGTTACATTACATTCACTAGTAGGAGTGAGAAAAACATCACGGGGTGGTGCGCATTGTATGGGTGTGTGTTACATTTCATTCACTCGTAGGAGTGAGAAAAACATCACAGGGTTGTGTGCATTGTATGGGTGTGTGTTACATTACATTCACTAGTAGGAGTGAGAAAAACATCACGGGGTGGTGCGCATTGTATGGGTGTGTGTTACATTACATTCACTAGTAGGAGTGAGAAAAACATCACGGGGTGGTGCGCATTGTATGGGTGTGTGTTACATTACATTCACTAGTAGGAGTGAGAAAAACATCACGGGGTGGTGCGCATTGTATGGGTGTGTGTTACACTACATTCACTAGTAGGAGTGAGAAAAACATCACGGGGTGGTGCGCATTGTATGGGTGTTTGTTACATTAGATTCACTAGTAGGAGTGAGAAAATCATCACGGGGTGGTGCGCATTGTATGGGTGTGTGTTACATTACATTCTCTAGTAGGAGTGAGAAAAATATCACGGGGTGGTGCGCATTATATGGGTGTGTGTTACATTACATTCACTAGTAGGAGTGAGAAAAACATCACGGGGTGGTGCGCATTGTATGGGTGTGTGTTACATTAGATTCACTAGTAGGAGTGAGAAAAACATCAAGGGGTGGTGCGCATTGTATGGGTGTGTGTTACATTACATTCACTAGTAGGAGTGAGAAAAACATCACGGGGTGGTGAGCATTGTATGGGTGTGTGTTACATTACATTCACTAGTAGGAGTGAGAAAAACATCACGGGGTGGTGCGCATTGTATGGGTGTGTGTTACATTACATTCACTAGTAGGAGTGAGAAAAACATCACGGGGTTGTGCGCATTGTATTGGTGTGTGTTACATTAGATTCACTAGTAGGAGTGAGAAAAACATCACGGGGTGGTGCGCATTGTATGGGTGTGTGTTACATTACATTCACTAGTAGGAGTGAGAAAAACATCACGGGGTGGTGCGCATTGTATGGGTGTGTGTTACATTACATTCACTAGTAGGAGTGAGAAAAACATCACGGGGTGGTGCGCATTGTATGGGTGTGTGTTACATTAGATTCACTAGTAGGAGTGAGAAAAACATCACGGGGTGGTGCGCATTGTATGGGTGTGTGTTACATTACATTCACTAGTAGGAGTGAGAAAAACATCACGGGGTGGTGCGCATTGTATGGGTGTGTGTTACATTACATTCACTAGTAGGAGTGAGAAAAACATCACGGGGTGGTGCGCATTGTATGGGTGTGTTACATTACATTCACTAGTAGCAGTGAGAAAAATATCTCGGGGTGGTGCGCATTGTATGGGTGTGTGTTACATTAGATTCACTAGTAGGAGTGAGAAAAACATCACGGGGTGGTGCGCATTGTATGGGTGTGTGTTACATTACATTCACTAGTAGGAGTGAGAAAAACATCACGGGGTGGTGCGCATTGTATGGGTGTGTGTTGCATTACATTCACTAGTAGGAGTGAGAAAAACATCACGGGGTGGTGCGCATTGTATGGGTGTGTGTTACATTAGATTCACTAGTAGGAGTGAGAAAAACATCACGGGGTGGTGCGCATTGTATGGGTGTGTGTTACATTACATTCACTAGAAGGAGTGAGAAAAACATCACGGTGTGGTGGGCATTGTATGGGTGTGTGTTGCATTAAATTCACTAGTAGGAGTGAGAAAAACATCACGGGGTGGTGCGCATTGTATGGGTGTGTGTTACATTACATTCACTAGTAGGAGTGAGAAAAACATCACGGGGTGGTGCGCATTGTATGGCTGTGTGTTACATTACATTCACTAGTAGGAGTGAGAAAAACATCACGGGGTGGTGCGCATTGTATGGGTGTGTGTTACATTACATTCACTAGTAGGAGTGAGAAAAATATCACGGGGTGGTGCGCATTGTATGGGTGTGTTACATTACATTCACTAGTAGCAGTGAGAAAAATATCACGGGGTGGTGCGCATTGTATGGGTGTGTGTTACATTACATTCACTAGTAGGATTGAGAAAAACATCACGGGGTGGTTCGCATTGTATGGGTGTGTGTTACATTACATTCACTAGTAGGAGTGAGAAAAACATCACGGGGTGGTGCGCATTGTATGGGTGTGTGTTACATTACATTCACTAGTAGGAGTGAGAAAAACATCACGGGGTGGTGCGCATTGTATGGGTGTGTGTTACATTAGATTCACTAGTAGGAGTGAGAAAAACATCACGGGGTGGTGCGCATTGTATGGGTGTGTGTTACATTACATTCACTAGTAGGAGTGAGAAAAACATCACGGGGTGGTGCGCATTGTATGGGTGTGTGTTACATTACATTCACTAGTAGGAGTGAGAAAAACATCACGGGGTGGTGATCATTGTATGGGTGTGTGTTACATTACATTCACTAGTAGGAGTGAGAAAAACATCACGGGGTGGTGCGCATTGTATGGGTGTGTGTTACGTTACATTCACTAGTAGGAGTGAGAAAAACATCACGGGGTGGTGCGCATTGTATGGGTGTGTGTTACGTTACATTCACTAGTAGGAGTGAGAAAAACATCACGGGGTGGTGCGCATTGTATTGGTGTGTGTTACATTAGATTCACTAGTAGGAGTGAGAAAAACATCACGGGGTGGTGCGCATTGTATGGGTGTGTGTTACATTACATTCACTAGTAGGAGTGAGAAAAACATCACGGGGTGGTGCGCATTGTATGGGTGTGTGTTACATTACATTCACTAGTAGGAGTGAGAAAAACATCACGGGGTGGTGCGCATTGTATGGGTGTGTGTTACATTACATTCACTAGTAGGAGTGAGAAAAACATCACGGGGTGGTGCGCATTGTATGGGTGTGTGTTACATTACATTCACTAGTAGGAGTGAGAAAAACATCACGGGGTGGTGCGCATTGTATGGGTGTGTGTTACATTACATTCACTAGTAGGAGTGAGAAAAATATCACGGGGTGGTGCGCATTGTATGGGTGTGTTACATTACATTCACTAGTAGGAGTGATAAAAACATCACGGGATGGTGCGCATTGTATGGGTGTGTGTTACATTACATTCACTAGTAGGAGTGAGAAAAACATCACGGGGTGGTGCGCATTGTATGGGTGTGTGTTACATTACATTCACTAGTAGGAGTGAGAAAAACATCACGGGGTGGTGCGCATTGTATGGGTGTGTGTTACATTACATTCACTAGTAGGAGTGAGAAAAATATCACGGGGTGGTGCGCATTGTATGGGTGTGTTACATTACATTCACTAGTAGGAGTGATAAAAACATCACGGGATGGTGCGCATTGTATGGGTGTGTGTTACATTACATTCACTAGTAGGAGTGAGAAATACATCACGGGGTGGTGCGCATTGTATGGGTGTGTGTTACATTACATTCACTAGTAGGAGTGAGAAAAATATCACGGGGTGGTGCGCATTGTATGGGTGTGTTACATTACATTCACTAGTAGCAGTGAGAAAAATATCACGGGGTGGTGCGCATTGTATGGGTGTGTGTTACATTAGATTCACTAGTAGGAGTGAGAAAAACATCATGGGGTGGTTCGCATTGTATGGGTGTGTGTTACATTACATTCACTAGTAGGAGTGAGAAAAACATCACGGGGTGGTGAGCATTGTATGGGTGTGTGTTACATTACATTCACTAGTAGGAGTGAGAAAAACATCACGGGGTGGTGCGCATTGTATTGGTGTGTGTTACATTAGATTCACTAGTAGGAGTGAGAAAAACATCACGGGGTGGTGCGCATTGTATGGGTGTGTGTTACATTACATTCACTAGTAGGAGTGAGAAAAACATCACGGGGTGGTGCGCATTGTATGGGTGTGTGTTACATTACATTCACTAGTAGGAGTGAGAAAAACATCACGGGGTGGTGCGCATTGTATGGGTGTGTGTTACATTACATTCACTAGTAGGAGTGAGAAAAACATCACGGGGTGGTGCGCATTGTATGGGTGTGTGTTACATTACATTCACTAGTAGGAGTGAGAAAAACATCACGGGGTGGTGCGCATTGTATGGGTGTGTGTTACATTACATTCACTAGTAGGAGTGAGAAAAATATCACGGGGTGGTGCGCATTGTATGGGTGTGTTACATTACATTCACTAGTAGGAGTGAT
Source organism: Cavia porcellus (assembly GCF_034190915.1). NCBI lineage: Eukaryota > Metazoa > Chordata > Mammalia > Rodentia > Caviidae > Cavia > Cavia porcellus. The sequence continues at coordinate 71,884 of NW_026947755.1, read as the reverse complement.
AAAAACATCACGGGATGGTGCGCATTGTATGGGTGTGTGTTACATTACATTCACTAGTAGGAGTGAGAAAAACATCACGGGGTGGTGCGCATTGTATGGGTGTGTGTTACATTACATTCACTAGTAGGAGTGAGAAAAACATCACGGGGTGGTGCGCATTGTATGGGTGTGTGTTACATTACATTCACTAGTAGGAGTGAGAAAAATATCACGGGGTGGTGCGCATTGTATGGGTGTGTTACATTACATTCACTAGTAGGAGTGATAAAAACATCACGGGATGGTGCGCATTGTATGGGTGTGTTTTACATTACATTCACTAGTGGGAGTGAGAAAAACATCACGGGGTGGTGCGCATTGTATGGGTGTGTGTTACATTACATTCACTAGTAGGAGTGAGAAAAACATCACGGGGTGGTGCGCATTGTATGGGTGTGTGTTACATTACATTCACTAGTAGGAGTGAGAAAAATATGACGGAGTGGTGCGCATTGTATGGGTGTGTTACATTACATTCACTAGTAGCAGTGAGAAAAATATCACGAGGTGGTGCGCATTGTATGGGTGTGTGTTACATTAGATTCACTAGTAGGAGTGAGAAAAACATCACGGGGTGGTGCGCATTGTATGGGTGTGTGTTACATTACATTCACTAGTAGGAGTGAGAAAAACATCACGGGGTGGTGCGCATTGTATGGGTGTGTGTTACATTAGATTCACTAGTAGGAGTGAGAAAATCATCACGGGGTGGTGCGCATTGTATGGGTGTGTGTTACATTACATTCTCTAGTAGGAGTGAGAAAAATATCACGGGGTGGTGCGCATTATATGGGTGTGTGTTACATTACATTCACTAGTAGGAGTGAGAAAAACATCACGGGGTGGTGCGCATTGTATGGGTGTTTGTTACATTAGATTCACTAGTAGGAGTGAGAAAATCATCACGGGGTGGTGCGCATTGTATGGGTGTGTGTTACATTACATTCTCTAGTAGGAGTGAGAAAAATATCACGGGGTGGTGCGCATTATATGGGTGTGTGTTACATTACATTCACTAGTAGGAGTGAGAAAAACATCACGGGGTGGTGCGCATTGTATGGGTGTGTGTTACATTAGATTCACTAGTAGGAGTGAGAAAAACATCAAGGGGTGGTGCGCTTTGTATGGGTGTGTGTTACATTACATTCACTAGTAGAAGTGAGAAAAACGTCACGGGGTGGTGAGCATTGTATGGGTGTGTGTTACATTACATTCACTAGTAGGAGTGAGAAAAACATCACGGGGTGGTGCGCATTGTATGGGTGTGTGTTACATTACATTCACTAGTAGGAGTGAGAAAAACATCACGGGGTTGTGCGCATTGTATTGGTGTGTGTTACATTAGATTCACTAGTAGGAGTGAGAAAAACATCACGGGGTGGTGCGCATTGTATGGGTGTGTGTTACATTACATTCACTAGTAGGAGTGAGAAAAACATCACGGGGTGGTGCGCATTGTATGGGTGTGTGTTACATTACATTCACTAGTAGGAGTGAGAAAAACATCACGGGGTGGTGCGCATTGTATGGGTGTGTGTTACATTAGATTCACTAGTAGGAGTGAGAAAAACATCACGGGGTGGTGCGCATTGTATGGGTGTGTGTTACATTACATTCACAAGTAGGAGTGAGAAAAACATCACGGGGTGGTGCGCATTGTATGGGTGTGTGTTACATTACATTCACTAGTAGGAGTGAGAAAAACATCACGGGGTGATGCGCATTGTATGGGTGTGTTACATTACATTCACTAGTAGCAGTGAGAAAAATATCACGGGGTGGTGCGCATTGTATGGGTGTGTGTTACATTAGATTCACTAGTAGGAGTGAGAAAAACATCACGGGGTGGTGCGCATTGTATGGGTGTGTGTTACATTACATTCACTAGTAGGAGTGAGAAAAACATCACGGGGTGGTGCGCATTGTATGGGTGTGTGTTGCATTACATTCACTAGTAGGAGTGAGAAAAACATCACGGGGTGGTGCGCATTGTATGGGTGTGTGTTACATTAGATTCACTAGTAGGAGTGAGAAAAACATCACGGGGTGGTGCGCATTGTATGGGTGTGTGTTACATTACATTCACTAGTAGGAGTGAGAAAAACATCACGGTGTGGTGGGCATTGTATGGGTGTGTGTTGCATTAAATTCACTAGTAGGAGTGAGAAAAACATCACGGGGTGGTGCGCATTGTATGGGTGTGTGTTACATTACATTCACTAGTAGGAGTGAGAAAAACATCACGTGGTGGTGCGCATTGTATGGCTGTGTGTTACATTACATTCACTAGTAGGAGTGAGAAAAACATCACGGGGTGGTGCGCATTGTATGGGTGTGTGTTACATTACATTCACTAGTAGGAGTGAGAAAAATATCACGGGGTGGTGCGCATTGTATGGGTGTGTTACATTACATTCACTAGTAGCAGTGAGAAAAATATCACGGGGTGGTGCGCATTGTATGGGTGTGTGTTACATTAGATTCACTAGTAGGAGTGAGAAAAACATCACGGGGTGGTGCGCATTGTATGGGTGTGTGTTACATTACATTCACTAGTAGGAGTGAGAAAAACATCACGGGGTGGTGCGCATTGTATGGGTGTGTGTTACATTAGATTCACTAGTAGGAGTGAGAAAAACATCACGGGGTGGTGCGCATTGTATGGGTGTGTGTTACATTACATTCACAAGTAGGAGTGAGAAAAACATCACGGGGTGGTGCGCATTGTATGGGTGTGTGTTACATTACATTCACTAGTAGGAGTGAGAAAAACATCACGGGGTGATGCGCATTGTATGGGTGTGTTACATTACATTCACTAGTAGCAGTGAGAAAAATATCACGGGGTGGTGCGCATTGTATGGGTGTGTGTTACATTAGATTCACTAGTAGGAGTGAGAAAAACATCACGGGGTGGTGCGCATTGTATGGGTGTGTGTTACATTACATTCACTAGTAGGAGTGAGAAAAACATCACGGGGTGGTGCGCATTGTATGGGTGTGTGTTGCATTACATTCACTAGTAGGAGTGAGAAAAACATCACGGGGTGGTGCGCATTGTATGGGTGTGTGTTTCATTAGATTCACTAGTAGGAGTGAGAAAAACATCACGGGGTGGTGCGCATTGTATGGGTGTGTGTTACATTACATTCACTAGTAGGAGTGAGAAAAACATCACGGTGTGGTGGGCATTGTATGGGTGTGTGTTGCATTAAATTCACTAGTAGGAGTGAGAAAAACATCACGGGGTGGTGCGCATTGTATGGGTGTGTGTTACATTACATTCACTAGTAGGAGTGAGAAAAACATCACGTGGTGGTGCGCATTGTATGGCTGTGTGTTACATTACATTCACTAGTAGGAGTGAGAAAAACATCACGGGGTGGTGCGCATTGTATGGGTGTGTGTTACATTACATTCACTAGTAGGAGTGAGAAAAATATCACGGGGTGGTGCGCATTGTATGGGTGTGTTACATTACATTCACTAGTAGCAGTGAGAAAAATATCACGGGGTGGTGCGCATTGTATGGGTGTGTGTTACATTAGATTCACTAGTAGGAGTGAGAAAAACATCATGGGGTGGTTCGCATTGTATGGGTGTGTGTTACATTACATTCACTAGTAGGAGTGAGAAAAACATCACGGGGTGGTGCGCATTGTATGGGTGTGTGTTACATTACATTCACTAGTAGGAGTGAGAAAAACATCACGGGGTGGTGCGCATTGTATGGGTGTGTGTTACATTAGATTCACTAGTAGGAGTGAGAAAAACATCACGGGGTGGTGCGCATTGTATGGGTGTGTGTTACATTACATTCACTAGTAGGAGTGAGAAAAACATCACGGGGTGGTGCGCATTGTATGGGTGTGTGTTACATTACATTCACTAGTAGGAGTGAGAAAAACATCACGGGGTGGTGATCATTGTATGGGTGTGTGTTACATTACATTCACTAGTAGGAGTGAGAAAAACATCACGGGGTGGTGCGCATTGTATGGGTGTGTGTTACGTTACATTCACTAGTAGGAGTGAGAAAAACATCACGGGGTGGTGCGCATTGTATGGGTGTGTGTTACGTTACATTCACTAGTAGGAGTGAGAAAAACATCACGGGGTGGTGCGCATTGTATTGGTGTGTGTTACATTAGATTCACTAGTAGGAGTGAGAAAAACATCACGGGGTGGTGCGCATTGTATGGGTGTGTGTTACATTACATTCACTAGTAGGTGTGAGAAAAACATCACGGGGTGGTGCGCATTGTATGGGTGTGTGTTACATTACATTCACTAGTAGGAGTGAGAAAAACATCACGGGGTTTTGCGCATTGTATGGGTGTGTGTTACATTACATTCACTAGTAGGAGTGAGAAAAACATCACGGGGTGGTGCGCATTGTATGGGTGTGTGTTACATTACATTCACTAGTAGGAGTGAGAAAAACATCACGGGGTGGTGCGCATTTTATGGGTGTGTGTTACATTACATTCACTAGTAGGAGTGAGAAAAATATCACGGGGTGGTGGGCATTGTATGGGTGTGTTACATTACATTCACTAGTAGGAGTGATAAAAACATCACGGGATGGTGCGCATTGTATGGGTGTGTGTTACATTACATTCACTAGTAGGAGTGAGAAAAACATCACGGGGTGGTGCGCATTGTATGGGTGTGTGTTACATTACATTCACTAGTAGGAGTGAGAAAAACATCACGGGGTGGTGCGCATTGTATGGGTGTGTGTTACATTACATTCACTAGTAGGAGTGAGAAAAATATCACGGGGTGGTGCGCATTGTATGGGTGTGTTACATTACATTCACTAGTAGGAGTGATAAAAACATCACGGGATGGTGCGCATTGTATGGGTGTGTGTTACATTACATTCACTAGTAGGAGTGAGAAAAACATCACGGGGTGGTGCGCATTGTATGGGTGTGTGTTACATTACATTCACTAGTAGGAGTGAGAAAAACATCACGGGGTGGTGCGCATTGTATGGGTGTGTGTTACATTACATTCACTAGTAGGAGTGAGAAAAACATCACGGGGTGGTGCGCATTGTATGGGTGTGTGTTACATTAGATTCACTAGTAGGAGTGAGAAAAACATCACGGGGTGGTGCGCATTGTATGGGTGTGTGTTACATTACATTCACTAGTAGGAGTGAGAAAAACATCACGGGGTGGTGCGCATTGTATGGGTGTGTGTTACATTACATTCACTAGTAGGAGTGAGAAAAACATCACGGGGTGGTGCGCATTGTATGGGTGTGTTACATTACATTCACTAGTAGCAGTGAGAAAAATATCACGGGGTGGTGCGCATTGTATGGGTGTGTGTTACATTAGATTCACTAGTAGGAGTGAGAAAAACATCACGGAGTGGTGCGCATTGTATGGGTGTGTGTTACATTACATTCACTAGTAGGAGTGAGAAAAACATCACGGTGTGGTGGGCATTGTATGGGTGTGTGTTGCATTAAATTCACTAGTAGGAGTGAGAAAAACATCACGGGGTGGTGCGCATTGTATGGGTGTGTGTTGCATTACATTCACTAGTAGGAGTGAGAAAAACATCACGGGGTGGTGCGCATTGTATGGCTGTGTGTTACATTACATTCACTAGTAGGAGTGAGAAAAACATCACGGGGTGGTGCGCATTGTATGGGTGTGTGTTACATTACATTCACTAGTAGGAGTGAGAAAAATATCACGGGGTGGTGCGCATTGTATGGGTGTGTTACATTACATTCACTAGTAGCAGTGAGAAAAATATCACGGGGTGGTGCGCATTGTATGGGTGTGTGTTACATTAGATTCACTAGTAGGAGTGAGAAAAACATCACGGGGTGGTTCGCATTGTATGGGTGTGTGTTACATTACATTCACTAGTAGGAGTGAGAAAAACATCACGGGGTGGTGCGCATTGTATGGGTGTGTGTTACATTACATTCACTAGTAGGAGTGAGAAAAACATCACGGGGTGGTGCGCATTGTATGGGTGTGTGTTACATTAGATTCACTAGTAGGAGTGAGAAAAACATCACGGGGTGGTGCGCATTGTATGGGTGTTTGTTACATTACATTCACTAGTAGGAGTGAGAAAAACATCACGGGGTGGTGCGCATTGTATGGGTGTGTGTTACATTACATTCACTAGTAGGAGTGAGAAAAACATCACGGGGTGGTGATCATTGTATGGGTGTGTGTTACATTACATTCACTAGTAGGAGTGAGAAAAACATCACGGGGTGGTGCGCATTGTATGGGTGTGTGTTACGTTACATTCACTAGTAGGAGTGAGAAAAACATCACGGGGTGGTGCGCATTGTATGGGTGTGTGTTACGTTACATTCACTAGTAGGAGTGAGAAAAACATCACGGGGTGGTGCGCATTGTATTGGTGTGTGTTACATTAGATTCACTAGTAGGAGTGAGAAAAACATCACGGGGTGGTGCGCATTGTATGGGTGTGTGTTACATTACATTCACTAGTAGGAGTGAGAAAAACATCACGGGGTGGTGCGCATTGTATGGGTGTGTGTTACATTAGATTCACTAGTAGGAGTGAGAAAAACATCACGGGGTGGTGCGCATTGTATGGGTGTGTGTTACATTACATTCACTAGTAGGAGTGAGAAAAACATCACGGGGTGGTGCGCATTGTATGGGTGTGTGTTACATTACATTCACTAGTAGGAGTGAGAAAAACATCACGGGGTGGTGATCATTGTATGGGTGTGTGTTACATTACATTCACTAGTAGGAGTGAGAAAAACATCACGGGGTGGTGCGCATTGTATGGGTGTGTGTTACGTTACATTCACTAGTAGGAGTGAGAAAAACATCACGGGGTGGTGCGCATTGTATGGGTGTGTGTTACGTTACATTCACTAGTAGGAGTGAGAAAAACATCACGGGGTGGTGCGCATTGTATTGGTGTGTGTTACATTAGATTCACTAGTAGGAGTGAGAAAAACATCACGGGGTGGTGCGCATTGTATGGGTGTGTGTTACATTACATTCACTAGTAGGAGTGAGAAAAACATCACGGGGTGGTGCGCATTGTATGGGTGTGTGTTACATTACATTCACTAGTAGGAGTGAGAAAAACATCACGGGGTGGTGCGCATTGTATGGGTGTGTGTTACATTACATTCACTAGTAGGAGTGAGAAAAACATCACGGGGTGGTGCGCATTGTATGGGTGTGTGTTACATTACATTCACTAGTAGGAGTGAGAAAAACATCACGGGGTGGTGCGCATTGTATGGGTGTGTGTTACATTACATTCACTAGTAGGAGTGAGAAAAATATCACGGGGTGGTGCGCATTGTATGGGTGTGTTACATTACATTCACTAGTAGGAGTGATAAAAACATCACGGGATGGTGCGCATTGTATGGGTGTGTGTTACATTACATTCACTAGTAGGAGTGAGAAAAACATCACGGGGTGGTGCGCATTGTATGGGTGTGTGTTACATTACATTCACTAGTAGGAGTGAGAAAAACATCACGGGGTGGTGCGCATTGTATGGGTGTGTGTTACATTACATTCACTAGTAGGAGTGAGAAAAATATCACGGGGTGGTGCGCATTGTATGGGTGTGTTACATTACATTCACTAGTAGGAGTGATAAAAACATCACGGGATGGTGCGCATTGTATGGGTGTGTGTTACATTACATTCACTAGTAGGAGTGAGAAAAACATCACGGGGTGGTGCGCATTGTATGGGTGTGTGTTACATTACATTCACTAGTAGGAGTGAGAAAAATATCACGGGGTGGTGCGCATTGTATGGGTGTGTTACATTACATTCACTAGTAGCAGTGAGAAAAATATCACGGGGTGGTGCGCATTGTATGGGTGTGTGTTACATTAGATTCACTAGTAGGAGTGAGAAAAACATCATGGGGTGGTTCGCATTGTATGGGTGTGTGTTACATTACATTCACTAGTAGGAGTGAGAAAAACATCACGGGGTGGTGCGCATTGTATGGGTGTGTGTTACATTACATTCACTAGTAGGAGTGAGAAAAACATCACGGGGTGGTGCGCATTGTATTGGTGTGTGTTACATTAGATTCACTAGTAGGAGTGAGAAAAACATCACGGGGTGGTGCGCATTGTATGGGTGTGTGTTACATTACATTCACTAGTAGGAGTGAGAAAAACATCACGGGGTGGTGCGCATTGTATGGGTGTGTGTTACATTACATTCACTAGTAGGAGTGAGAAAAACATCACGGGGTGGTGCGCATTGTATGGGTGTGTGTTACATTACATTCACTAGTAGGAGTGAGAAAAACATCACGGGGTGGTGCGCATTGTATGGGTGTGTGTTACATTACATTCACTAGTAGGAGTGAGAAAAACATCACGGGGTGGTGCGCATTGTATGGGTGTGTGTTACATTACATTCACTAGTAGGAGTGAGAAAAATATCACGGGGTGGTGCGCATTGTATGGGTGTGTTACATTACATTCACTAGTAGGAGTGATAAAAACATCACGGGATGGTGCGCATTGTATGGGTGTGTGTTACATTACATTCACTAGTAGGAGTGAGAAAAACATCACGGGGTGGTGCGCATTGTATGGGTGTGTGTTACATTACATTCACTAGTAGGAGTGAGAAAAACATCACGGGGTGGTGCGCATTGTATGGGTGTGTGTTACATTACATTCACTAGTAGGAGTGAGAAAAATATCACGGGGTGGTGCGCATTGTATGGTTGTGTTACATTACATTCACTAGTAGGAGTGATAAAAACATCACGGGATGGTGCGCATTGTATGGGTGTGTGTTACATTACATTCACTAGTAGGAGTGAGAAAAACATCACGGGGTGGTGCGCATTGTATGGGTGTGTGTTACATTACATTCACTAGTAGGAGTGAGAAAAACATCACGGGGTGGTGCGCATTGTATGGGTGTGTGTTACATTACATTCACTAGTAGGAGTGAGAAAAATATCACGGAGTGGTGCGCATTGTATGGGTGTGTTACATTGCATTCACTAGTAGCAGTGAGAAAAATATCACGGGGTCGTGCGCATTGTATGGGTGTGTGTTACATTAGATTCACTAGTAGGAGTGAGAAAAACATCACGGGGTGGTGCGCATTGTATGGGTGTGTGTTACATTACATTCACTAGTAGGAGTGAGAAAAACATCACGGGGTGGTGCGCATTGTATGGGTGTGTGTTACATTAGATTCACAAGTAGGAGTGAGAAAAACATCACGGGGTATTGCGCATTGTATGGGTGTGTGTTACATTACATTCACTCGTAGGAGTGAGAAAAACATCACGGGGTGGTGCGCATTGTATGGGTGTGTGTTACATTACACTCACTAGTAGGAGTGAGAAAAACATCACGGGGTGGTGCGCATTGTATGGGTGTGTGTTACATTAGATTCACTAGTAGGAGTGAGAAAAACATCACGGGGTGGTGCGCATTTTATGGGTGTGTGTTACATTACATTCACTAGTAGGAGTAAGAAAAACATCACGGGGTGGTGCGCATTGTATGGGTGTGTGTTACATTACATTCACTAGTAGGAGTGAGAAAAACATCACGGGGTGGTGCGCATTGTATGGGTGTGTGCTACATTACATTCACTTGTAGGAGTGAGAAAAACATCACGGGGTGGTGCGCATTGTATGGGTGTGTGTTACATTACATTCACTAGTAGGAGTGAGAAAAACATCACGGGGTGGTGCGCATTGTATGGGTGTGTGTTACATTTCATTCACTAGTAGGAGTGAGAAAAACATCACAGGGTTGTGTGCATTGTATGGGTGTGTGTTACATTACATTCACTAGTAGGAGTGAGAAAAACATCACGGGGTGGTGCGCATTGTATGGGTGTGTGTTACATTACATTCACTAGTAGGAGTGAGAAAAACATCACGGGGTGGTGCGCATTGTATGGGTGTGTGTTACATTACATTCACTAGTAGGAGTGAGAAAAACATCACGGGGTGGTGCGCATTGTATGGGTGTGTGTTACATTACATTCACTAGTAGGAGTGAGAAAAACATCACGGGGTGGTGCGCATTGTATAGGTGTTTGTTACATTAGATTCACTAGTAGGAGTGAGAAAATCATCACGGGGTGGTGCGCATTGTATGGGTGTGTGTTACATTACATTCTCTAGTAGGAGTGAGAAAAATATCACGGGGTGGTGCGCATTATATGGGTGTGTGTTACATTACATTCACTAGTAGGAGTGAGAAAAACATCACGGGGTGGTGCGCATTGTATGGGTGTGTGTTACATTAGATTCACTAGTAGGAGTGAGAAAAACATCAAGGGGTGGTGCGCATTGTATGGGTGTGTGTTACATTACATTCACTAGTAGAAGTGAGAAAAACGTCACGGGGTGGTGAGCATTGTATGGGTGTGTGTTACATTACATTCACTAGTAGGAGTGAGAAAAACATCACGGGGTGGTGCGCATTGTATGGGTGTGTGTTACATTACATTCACTAGTAGGAGTGAGAAAAACATCACGGGGTTGTGCGCATTGTATTGGTGTGTGTTACATTAGATTCACTAGTAGGAGTGAGAAAAACATCACGGGGTGGTGCGCATTGTATGGGTGTGTGTTACATTACATTCACTAGTAGGAGTGAGAAAAACATCACGGGGTGGTGCGCATTGTATGGGTGTGTGTTACATTACATTCACTAGTAGGAGTGAGAAAAACATCACGGGGTGGTGCGCATTGTATGGGTGTGTGTTACATTACATTCACTAGTAGGAGTGAGAAAAACATCACGGGGTGGTGCGCATTGTATGGGTGTGTGTTACATTACATTCACAAGTAGGAGTGAGAAAAACATCACGGGGTGGTGCGCATTGTATGGGTGTGTGTTACATTACATTCACTAGTAGGAGTGAGAAAAACATCACGGGGTGGTGCGCATTGTATGGGTGTGTTACATTACATTCACTAGTAGCAGTGAGAAAAATATCACGGGGTGGTGCGCATTGTATGGGTGTGTGTTACATTAGATTCACTAGTAGGAGTGAGAAAAACATCACGGGGTGGTGCGCATTGTATGGGTGTGTGTTACATTACATTCACTAGTAGGAGTGAGAAAAACATCACGGGGTGGTGCGCATTGTATGGGTGTGTGTTGCATTACATTCACTAGTAGGAGTGAGAAAAACATCACGGGGTGGTGCGCATTGTATGGGTGTGTGTTACATTAGATTCACTAGTAGGAGTGAGAAAAACATCACGGGGTGGTGCGCATTGTATGGGTGTGTGTTACATTACATTCACTAGTAGGAGTGAGAAAAACATCACGGTGTGGTGGGCATTGTATGGGTGTGTGTTGCATTAAATTCACTAGTAGGAGTGAGAAAAACATCACGGGGTGGTGCGCATTGTATGGGTGTGTGTTACATTACATTCACTAGTAGGAGTGAGAAAAACATCACGGGGTGGTGCGCATTGTATGGCTGTGTGTTACATTACATTCACTAGTAGGAGTGAGAAAAACATCACGGGGTGGTGCGCATTGTATGGGTGTGTGTTACATTACATTCACTAGTAGGAGTGAGAAAAATATCACGGGGTGGTGCGCATTGTATGGGTGTGTTACATTACATTCACTAGTAGCAGTGAGAAAAATATCACGGGGTGGTGCGCATTGTATGGGTGTGTGTTACATTAGATTCACTAGTAGGAGTGAGAAAAACATCATGGGGTGGTTCGCATTGTATGGGTGTGTGTTACATTACATTCACTAGTAGGAGTGAGAAAAACATCACGGGGTGGTGCGCATTGTATGGGTGTGTGTTACATTACATTCACTAGTAGGAGTGAGAAAAACATCACGGGGTGGTGCGCATTGTATGGGTGTGTGTTACATTAGATTCACTAGTAGGAGTGAGAAAAACATCACTGGGTGGTGCGCATTGTATGGGTGTGTGTTACATTACATTCACTAGTAGGAGTGAGAAAAACATCACGGGGTGGTGCGCATTGTATGGGTGTGTGTTACATTACATTCACTAGTAGGAGTGAGAAAAACATCACGGGGTGGTGATCATTGTATGGGTGTGTGTTACATTACATTCACTAGTAGGAGTGAGAAAAACATCACGGGGTGGTGCGCATTGTATGGGTGTGTGTTACGTTACATTCACTAGTAGGAGTGAGAAAAACATCACGGGGTGGTGCGCATTGTATGGGTGTGTGTTACGTTACATTCACTAGTAGGAGTGAGAAAAACATCACGGGGTGGTGCGCATTGTATTGGTGTGTGTTACATTAGATTCACTAGTAGGAGTGAGAAAAACATCACGGGGTGGTGCGCATTGTATGGGTGTGTGTTACATTACATTCACTAGTAGGTGTGAGAAAAACATCACGGGGTGGTGCGCATTGTATGGGTGTGTGTTACATTACATTCACTAGTAGGAGTGAGAAAAACATCACGGGGTGGTGCGCATTGTATGGGTGTGTGTTACATTACATTCACTAGTAGGAGTGAGAAAAACATCACGGGGTGGTGCGCATTGTATGGGTGTGTGTTACATTACATTCACTAGTAGGAGTGAGAAAAACATCACGGGGTGGTGCGCATTTTATGGGTGTGTGTTACATTACATTCACTAGTAGGAGTGAGAAAAATATCACGGGGTGGTGCGCATTGTATGGGTGTGTTACATTACATTCACTAGTAGGAGTGATAAAAACATCACGGGATGGTGCGCATTGTATGGGTGTGTGTTACATTACATTCACTAGTAGGAGTGAGAAAAACATCACAGGGTGGTGCGCATTGTATGGGTGTGTGTTACATTACATTCACTAGTAGGAGTGAGAAAAACATCACGGGGTGGTGCGCATTGTATGGGTGTGTGTTACATTACATTCACTAGTAGGAGTGAGAAAAATATCACGGGGTGGTGCGCATTGTATGGGTGTGTTACATTACATTCACTAGTAGGAGTGATAAAAACATCACGGGATGGTGCGCATTGTATGGGTGTGTGTTACATTACATTCACTAGTAGGAGTGAGAAAAACATCACGGGGTGGTGCGCATTGTATGGGTGTGTGTTACATTACATTCACTAGTAGGAGTGAGAAAAACATCACGGGGTGGTGCGCATTGTATGGGTGTGTGTTACATTACATTCACTAGTAGGAGTGAGAAAAACATCACGGGGTGGTGCGCATTGTATGGGTGTGTGTTACATTAGATTCACTAGTAGGAGTGAGAAAAACATCACGGGGTGGTGCGCATTGTATGGGTGTGTGTTACATTACATTCACTAGTAGGAGTGAGAAAAACATCACGGGGTGGTGCGCATTGTATGGGTGTGTGTTACATTACATTCACTAGTAGGAGTGAGAAAAACATCACGGGGTGGTGCGCATTGTATGGGTGTGTTACATTACATTCACTAGTAGCAGTGAGAAAAATATCACGGGGTGGTGCGCATTGTATGGGTGTGTGTTACATTAGATTCACTAGTAGGAGTGAGAAAAACATCACGGAGTGGTGCGCATTGTATGGGTGTGTGTTACATTACATTCACTAGTAGGAGTGAGAAAAACATCACGGTGTGGTGGGCATTGTATGGGTGTGTGTTGCATTAAATTCACTAGTAGGAGTGAGAAAAACATCACGGGGTGGTGCGCATTGTATGGGTGTGTGTTGCATTACATTCACTAGTAGGAGTGAGAAAAACATCACGGGGTGGTGCGCATTGTATGGCTGTGTGTTACATTACATTCACTAGTAGGAGTGAGAAAAACATCACGGGGTGGTGCGCATTGTATGGGTGTGTGTTACATTACATTCACTAGTAGGAGTGAGAAAAATATCACGGGGTGGTGCGCATTGTATGGGTGTGTTACATTACATTCACTAGTAGCAGTGAGAAAAATATCACGGGGTGGTGCGCATTGTATGGGTGTGTGTTACATTAGATTCACTAGTAGGAGTGAGAAAAACATCACGGGGTGGTTCGCATTGTATGGGTGTGTGTTACATTACATTCACTAGTAGGAGTGAGGAAAACATCACGGGGTGGTGCGCATTGTATGGGTGTGTGTTACATTACATTCACTAGTAGGAGTGAGAAAAACATCACGGGGTGGTGCGCATTGTATGGTTGTGTGTTACATTAGATTCACTAGTAGGAGTGAGAAAAACATCACGGGGTGGTGCGCATTGTATGGGTGTTTGTTACATTACATTCACTAGTAGGAGTGAGAAAAACATCACGGGGTGGTGCGCATTGTATGGGTGTGTGTTACATTACATTCACTAGTAGGAGTGAGAAAAACATCACGGGGTGGTGATCATTGTATGGGTGTGTGTTACATTACATTCACTAGTAGGAGTGAGAAAAACATCACGGGGTGGTGCGCATTGTATGGGTGTGTGTTACGTTACATTCACTAGTAGGAGTGAGAAAAACATCACGGGGTGGTGCGCATTGTATGGGTGTGTGTTACGTTACATTCACTAGTAGGAGTGAGAAAAACATCACGGGGTGGTGCGCATTGTATTGGTGTGTGTTACATTAGATTCACTAGTAGGAGTGAGAAAAACATCACGGGGTGGTGCGCATTGTATGGGTGTGTGTTACATTACATTCACTAGTAGGAGTGAGAAAAACATCACGGGGTGGTGCGCATTGTATGGGTGTGTGTTACATTACATTCACTAGTAGGAGTGAGAAAAACATCACGGGGTGGTGCGCATTGTATGGGTGTGTGTTACATTACATTCACTAGTAGGAGTGAGAAAAACATCACGGGGTGGTGCGCATTGTATGGGTGTGTGTTACATTACATTCACTAGTAGGAGTGAGAAAAACATCACGGGGTGGTGCGCATTGTATGGGTGTGTGTTACATTACATTCACTAGTAGGAGTGAGAAAAACATCACGGGGTGGTGCGCATTGTATGGGTGTGTGTTACATTACATTCACTAGTAGGAGTGAGAAAAATATCACGGGGTGGTGCGCATTGTATGGGTTTGTTACATTACATTCACTAGTAGGAGTGAGAAAAACATCACGGGGTGGTGCGCATTGTATGGGTGTGTGTTACATTACATTCACTAGTAGGAGTGAGAAAAACATCACGGGGTGGTGCGCATTGTATGGGTGTGTGTTACATTACATTCACTAGTAGGAGTGAGAAAAACATCACGGGGTGGTGCGCATTGTATGGGTGTGTGTTACATTACATTCACTCGTAGGAGTGAGAAAAACATCACGGGGTGGTGCGCATTGTATGGGTGTGTGTTACATTACACTCACTAGTAGGAGTGAGAAAAACATCACGGGGTGGTGCGCATTGTATGGGTGTGTGTTACATTAGATTCACTAGTAGGAGTGAGAAAAACATCACGGGGTGGTGCGCATTTTATGGGTGTGTGTTACATTACATTCACTAGTAGGAGTAAGAAAAACATCACGGGGTGGTGCGCATTGTATGGGTGTGTGTTACATTACATTCACTAGTAGGAGTGAGAAAAACATCACGGGGTGGTGCGCATTGTATGGGTGTTTGTTACATTAGATTCACTAGTAGGAGTGAGAAAATCATCACGGGGTGGTGCGCATTGTATGGGTGTGTGTTACATTACATTCACTAGTAGGAGTGAGAAAAATATCACAGGGTGGTGCGCATTATATGGGTGTGTGTTACATTACATTCACTAGTAGGAGTGAGTAAAACATCACGGGGTGGTGCGCATTGTATGGGTGTGTGTTACATTACATTCACTAGTAGGAGTGAGAAAAACATCACGGGGTGGTGCGCATTGTATGGGTGTGTGTTACATTACATTCACTAGTAGGAGTGAGAAAAACATCACGGGGTGGTGCGCATTGTATGGGTGTGTGTTACATTACATTCACTAGTAGGAGTGAGAAAAACATCACGGGGTGGAACGCATTGTATGGGTGTGTGTTACATTACATTCACTAGTAGGAGTGAGAAAAACATCACGGGGTGGTGCGCATTGTATGGGTGTGTGTTACATTACATTCACTAGTAGGAGTGAGAAAAACATCACGGGGTGGTGCGCATTGTATGGGTGTGTGTTACATTAGATTCACTAGTAGGAGTGAGAAAAACATCACTGGGTGGTGTGCATTGTATGGGTGTGTGTTACATTACATTCACTAGTAGGAGTGAGAAAATCATCACGGGGTGGTGCGCATTGTATGGGTGTGTGTTACATTACATTCACTAGTAGGAGTGAGAAAAACATCACGGGGTGGTGCGCATTGTATGGGTGTGTTTTACATTACATTCACTAGTAGGAGTGAGAAAAACATTACGGTGTGGTGCGCATTGTATGGGTGTGTGTTACATTACATTCACTAGTAGGAGTGAGAAAAACATCACGGGGTGGTGCGCATTTTATGGGTGTGTGTTACATTAGATTCACTAGTAGGAGTGAGAAAAACATCACGGGGTGGTGCTCATTGTATTGGTGTGTGTTACATTAGATTCACTTGTAGGAGTGAGAAAAACATCACGGGGTGGTGCGCATTGTATGGGTGTGTGTTACATTAGATTCACTAGTAGGAGTGAGAAAAACATCACGGGGTGGTGCGCATTGTATGGGTGTGTGTTACATTACATTCACTAGTAGGAGTGAGAAAAACATCACGGGGTGGTGCGCATTGTATGGGTGTGTTACATTACATTCACTAGTAGCAGTGAGAAAAATATCACGGGGTGGTGCGCATTGTATGGGTGTGTGTTACATTAGATTCACTAGTAGGAGTGAGAAAAACATCACGGGGTGGTGCGCATTGTATGGGTGTGTGTTACATTACATTCACTAGTAGGAGTGAGAAAAACATCACGGGGTGGTGCGCATTGTATGGGTGTGTGTTGCATTACATTCACTAGTAGGAGTGAGAAAAACATCACGGGGTGGTGCGCATTGTATGGGTGTGTGTTACATTAGATTCACTAGTAGGAGTGAGAAAAACATCACGGGGTGGTGCGCATTGTATGGGTGTGTGTTACAAGGAGTGGGGGGAGAAAAAACATCACGGTGTGGTGGGCATTGTATGGGTGTGTGTTGCATTAAATTCACTAGTAGGAGTGAGAAAAACATCACGGGGTGGTGCGCATTGTATGGGTGTGTGTTACATTACATTCACTAGTAGGAGTGAGAAAAACATCACGGGGTGGTGCGCATTGTATGGGTGTGTGTTGCATTACATTCACTAGTAGGAGTGAGAACAACATCACGGGGTGGTGCGCATTGTATGGGTGTGTGTTACATTAGATTCACTAGTAGGAGTGAGAAAAACATCACGGGGTGGTGCGCATTGTATGGGTGTGTGTTACATTACATTCACTAGTAGGAGTGAGAAAAACATCACGGTGTGGTGGGCATTGTATGGGTGTGTGTTGCATTAAATTCACTAGTAGGAGTGAGAAAAACATCACGGGGTGGTGCGCATTGTATGGGTGTGTGTTACATTACATTCACTAGTAGGAGTGAGAAAAACATCACGGGGTGGTGCGCATTGTATGGCTGTGTGTTACATTACATTCACTAGTAGGAGTGAGAAAAACATCACGGGGTGGTGCGCATTGTATGGGTGTGTGTTACATTATATTCACTAGTAGGAGTGAGAAAAATATCACGGGGTGGTGCGCATTGTATGGGTGTGTTACATTACATTCACTAGTAGCAGTAAGAAAAAATATCACGGGGTGGTGCGCATTGTATGGGTGTGTGTTACATTAGATTCACTAGTAGGAGTGAGAAAAACATCATGGGGTGGTTCGCATTGTATGGGTGTGTGTTACATTACATTCACTAGTAGGAGTGAGAAAAACATCACGGGGTGGTGCGCATTGTATGGGTGTGTGTTACATTACATTCACTAGTAGGAGTGAGAAAAACATCACGGGGTGGTGCGCATTGTATGGGTGTGTGTTACATTAGATTCACTAGTAGGAGTGAGAAAAACATCACTGGGTGGTGCGCATTGTATGGGTGTGTGTTACATTACATTCACTAGTAGGAGTGAGAAAAACATCACGGGGTGGTGCGCATTGTATGGGTGTGTGTTACATTACATTCACTAGTAGGAGTGAGAAAAACATCACGGGGTGGTGATCATTGTATGGGTGTGTGTTACATTACATTCACTAGTAGGAGTGAGAAAAACATCACGGGGTGGTGCGCATTGTATGGGTGTGTGTTACGTTACATTCACTAGTAGGAGTGAGAAAAACATCACGGGGTGGTGCGCATTGTATGGGTGTGTGTTACGTTACATTCACTAGTAGGAGTGAGAAAAACATCACGGGGTGGTGCGCATTGTATGGTGTGTGTTACATTAGATTCACTAGTAGGAGTGAGAAAAACATCACGGGGTGGTGCGCATTGTATGGGTGTGTGTTACATTACATTCACTAGTAGGTGTGAGAAAAACATCACGGGGTGGTGCGCATTGTATGGGTGTGTGTTACATTACATTCACTAGTAGGAGTGAGAAAAACATCACGGGGTGGTGCGCATTGTATGGGTGTGTGTTACATTACATTCACTAGTAGGAGTGAGAAAAACATCACGGGGTGGTGCGCATTGTATGGGTGTGTGTTACATTACATTCACTAGTAGGAGTGAGAAAAACATCACGGGGTGGTGCGCATTTTATGGGTGTGTGTTACATTACATTCACTAGTAGGAGTGAGAAAAATATCACGGGATGGTGCGCATTGTATGGGTGTGTGTTACATTACATTCACTAGTAGGAGTGAGAAAAACATCACAGGGTGGTGCGCATTGTATGGGTGTGTGTTACATTACATTCACTAGTAGGAGTGAGAAAAACATCACGGGGTGGTGCGCATTGTATGGGTGTGTGTTACATTACATTCACTAGTAGGAGTGAGAAAAACATCACGGGGTGGTGCGCATTGTATGGGTGTGTGTTACATTACATTCACTAGTAGGAGTGAGAAAAACATCACGGGGTGGTGCGCATTGTATGGGTGTGTGTTACATTAGATTCACTAGTAGGAGTGAGAAAAACATCACGGGGTGGTGCGCATTGTATGGGTGTGTGTTACATTACATTCACTAGTAGGAGTGAGAAAAACATCACGGGGTGGTGCGCATTGTATGGGTGTGTGTTACATTACATTCACTAGTAGGAGTGAGAAAAACATCACGGGGTGGTGCGCATTGTATGGGTGTGTTACATTACATTCACTAGTAGCAGTGAGAAAAATATCACGGGGTGGTGCGCATTGTATGGGTGTGTGTTACATTAGATTCACTAGTAGGAGTGAGAAAAACATCACGGAGTGGTGCGCATTGTATGGGTGTGTGTTACATTACATTCACTAGTAGGAGTGAGAAAAACATCACGGTGTGGTGGGCATTGTATGGGTGTGTGTTGCATTAAATTCACTAGTAGGAGTGAGAAAAACATCACGGGGTGGTGCGCATTGTATGGGTGTGTGTTGCATTACATTCACTAGTAGGAGTGAGAAAAACATCACGGGGTGGTGCGCATTGTATGGCTGTGTGTTACATTACATTCACTAGTAGGAGTGAGAAAAACATCACGGGGTGGTGCGCATTGTATGGGTGTGTGTTACATTACATTCACTAGTAGGAGTGAGAAAAACATCACGGGGTGGTGCGCATTGTATGGGTGTGTTACATTACATTCACTAGTAGCAGTGAGAAAAATATCACGGGGTGGTGCGCATTGTATGGGTGTGTGTTACATTAGATTCACTAGTAGGAGTGAGAAAAACATCACGGGGTGGTTCGCATTGTATGGGTGTGTGTTACATTACATTCACTAGTAGGAGTGAGAAAAACATCACGGGGTGGTGCGCATTGTATGGGTGTGTGTTACATTACATTCACTAGTAGGAGTGAGAAAAACATCACGGGGTGGTGCGCATTGTATGGTTGTGTGTTACATTAGATTCACTAGTAGGAGTGAGAAAAACATCACGGGGTGGTGCGCATTGTATGGGTGTTTGTTACATTACATTCACTAGTAGGAGTGAGAAAAACATCACGGGGTGGTGCGCATTGTATGGGTGTGTGTTACATTACATTCACTAGTAGGAGTGAGAAAAACATCACGGGGTGGTGATCATTGTATGGGTGTGTGTTACATTACATTCACTAGTAGGAGTGAGAAAAACATCACGGGGTGGTGCGCATTGTATGGGTGTGTGTTACGTTACATTCACTAGTAGGAGTGAGAAAAACATCACGGGGTGGTGCGCATTGTATGGGTGTGTGTTACGTTACATTCACTAGTAGGAGTGAGAAAAACATCACGGGGTGGTGCGCATTGTATTGGTGTGTGTTACATTAGATTCACTAGTTGGAGTGAGAAAAACATCACGGGGTGGTGCGCATTGTATGGGTGTGTGTTACATTACATTCACTAGTAGGAGTGAGAAAAACATCACGGGGTGGTGCGCATTGTATGGGTGTGTGTTACATTACATTCACTAGTAGGAGTGAGAAAAACATCACGGGGTGGTGCGCATTGTATGGGTGTGTGTTACATTACATTCACTAGTAGGAGTGAGAAAAACATCACGGGGTGGTGCGCATTGTATGGGTGTGTGTTACATTACATTCACTAGTAGGAGTGAGAAAAACATCACGGGGTGGTGCGCATTGTATGGGTGTGTGTTACATTACATTCACTAGTAGGAGTGAGAAAAACATCACGGGGTGGTGCGCATTGTATGGGTGTGTGTTACATTACATTCACTAGTAGGAGTGAGAAAAACATCACGGGGTGGTGCGCATTGTATGGGTGTGTGTTACATTACATTCACTAGTAGGAGTGAGAAAAATATCACGGGGTGGTGCGCATTGTATGGGTTTGTTACATTACATTCACTAGTAGGAGTGAGAAAAACATCACGGGGTGGTGCGCATTGTATGGGTGTGTGTTACATTACATTCACTAGTAGGAGTGAGAAAAACATCACGGGGTGGTGCGCATTGTATGGGTGTGTGTTACATTACATTCACTAGTAGGAGTGAGAAAAACATCACGGGGTGGTGCGCATTGTATGGGTGTGTGTTACATTACATTCACTCGTAGGAGGGAGAAAAACATCACGGGGTGGTGCGCATTGTATGGGTGTGTGTTACATTACACTCACTAGTAGGAGTGAGAAAAACATCACGGGGTGGTGCGCATTGTATGGGTGTGTGTTACATTAGATTCACTAGTAGGAGTGAGAAAAACATCACGGGGTGGTGCGCATTTTATGGGTGTGTGTTACATTACATTCACTAGTAGGAGTGAGAAAAACATCACGGGGTGGTGCGCATTGTATGGGTGTGTGTTACATTACATTCACTAGTAGGAGTGAGAAAAACATCACGAGGTGGTGCGCATTGTATGGGTGTTTGTTACATTAGATTCACTAGTAGGAGTGAGAAAATCATCACGGGGTGGTGCGCATTGTATGGGTGTGTGTTACATTACATTCACTAGTAGGAGTGAGAAAAATATCACGGGGTGGTGCACATTATATGGGTGTGTGTTACATTACATTCACTAGTAGGAGTGAGTAAAACATCACGGGGTGGTGCGCATTGTATGGGTGTGTGTTACATTACATTCACTAGTAGGAGTGAGAAAAACATCACGGGGTGGTGCGCATTGTATGGGTGTGTGTTACATTACATTCACTAGTAGGAGTGAGAAAAACATCACGGGGTGGTGCGCATTGTATGGGTGTGTGTTACATTACATTCACTAGTAGGAGTGAGAAAAACATCACGGGGTGGAACGCATTGTATGGGTGTGTGTTACATTACATTCACTAGTAGGAGTGAGAAAAACATCACGGGGTGGTGCGCATTGTATGGGTGTGTGTTACATTACATTCACTAGTAGGAGTGAGAAAAACATCACGGGGTGGTGCGCATTGTATGGGTGTGTGTTACATTAGATTCACTAGTAGGAGTGAGAAAAACATCACTGGGTGGTGTGCATTGTATGGGTGTGTGTTACATTACATTCACTAGTAGGAGTGAGAAAATCATCACGGGGTGGTGCGCATTGTATGGGTGTGTGTTACATTACATTCACTAGTAGGAGTGAGAAAAACATCACGGGGTGGTGCGCATTGTATGGGTGTGTTTTACATTACATTCACTAGTAGGAGTGAGAAAAACATTACGGTGTGGTGCGCATTGTATGGGTGTGTGTTACATTACATTCACTAGTAGGAGTGAGAAAAACATCACGGGGTGGTGCGCATTTTATGGGTGTGTGTTACATTAGATTCACTAGTAGGAGTGAGAAAAACATCACGGGGTGGTGCTCATTGTATTGGTGTGTGTTACATTAGATTCACTTGTAGGAGTGAGAAAAACATCACGGGGTGGTGCGCATTGTATGGGTGTGTGTTACATTAGATTCACTAGTAGGAGTGAGAAAAACATCACGGGGTGGTGCGCATTGTATGGGTGTGTGTTACATTACATTCACTAGTAGGAGTGAGAAAAACATCACGGGGTGGTGCGCATTGTATGGGTGTGTTACATTACATTCACTAGTAGCAGTGAGAAAAATATCACGGGGTTGTGCGCATTGTATGGGTGTGTGTTACATTAGATTCACTAGTAGGAGTGAGAAAAACATCACGGGGTGGTGCGCATTGTATGGGTGTGTGTTACATTACATTCACTAGTAGGAGTGAGAAAAACATCACGGGGTGGTGCGCATTGTATGGGTGTGTGTTGCATTACATTCACTAGTAGGAGTGAGAAAAACATCACGGGGTGGTGCGCATTGTATGGGTGTGTGTTACATTAGATTCACTAGTAGGAGTGAGAAAAACATCACGGGGTGGTGCGCATTGTATGGGTGTGTGTTACATTACATTAACTAGTAGGAGTGAGAAAAACATCACGGTGTGGTGGGCATTGTATGGGTGTGTGTTGCATTAAATTCACTAGTAGGAGTGAGAAAAACATCACGGGGTGGTGCGCATTGTATGGGTGTGTGTTACATTACATTCACTAGTAGGAGTGAGAAAATCATCACGGGGTGGTGCTCATTGTATTGGTGTGTGTTACATTAGATTCACTTGTAGGAGTGAGAAAAACATCACGGGGTGGTGCGCATTGTATGGGTGTGTGTTACATTACATTCACTAGTAGGAGTGAGAAAAACATCACGGGGTGGTGCGCATTGTATGCGTGTTTGTTACATTAGATTCACTAGTAGGAGTGAGAAAAACATCACGGGGTGGTGCGGATTGTATGGGTGTGTGTTATATTAGATTCACTAGTAGGAGTGAGAAAAACATCACGGGGTTGTGCGCATTGTATTGGTGTGTGTTACATTAGATTCACTAGTAGGAGTGAGAAAAACATCACGGGGTGGTGCGCATTGTATGGGTGTGTGTTACATTACATTCACTAGTAGGAGTGAGAAAAACATCACGGGGTGGTGCGCATTATATGGGTGTGTGTTACATTACATTCACTAGTAGGAGTGAGAAAAACATCACGGGGTGGTGCGCATTGTATGGGTGTGTGTTACATTACATTCACTAGTAGGAGTGAGAAAAACATCACGGGGTGGTGCGCAATGTATGGGTGTGTGTTACATTACATTCACTAGTAGGAGTGAGAAAAACATCACGGGGTATTGCGCATTGTATGGGTGTGTGTTACATTACATTCACTAGTAGGAGTGAGAAAAACATCACGGGGTGGTGCGCATTGTATGGGTGTGTGTTACATTACATTCACTAATAGGAGTGAGAAAAACATCACGGGGTGGTGCGCATTGTATGGGTGTGTGCTACATTACATTCACTTGTAGGAGTGAGAAAAACATCACGGGGTGGTGCGCATTGTATGGGTGTTTGTTACATTAGATTCACTAGTAGGAGTGAGAAAATCATCACGGGGTGGTGCGCATTGTATGGGTGTGTGTTACATTACATTCACTAGTAGGAGTGAGAAAAACATCACGGGGTGGTGCGCATTGTATGGGTGTGTGTTACATTCCATTCACTAGTAGGAGTGAGAAAAACATCACGGGGTGGTGCGCATTGTATGGGTGTGTGTTACATTACATTCACTAGTAGGAGTGAGAAAAACATCACGGGGTGGTGCGCATTGTATGGGTGTGTGTTACATTAGATTCACTAGTAGGAGTGAAAAAACATCACGGGGTGGTGCGCATTGTATGGGTGTGTGTTACATTACATTCACTAGTAGGAGTGAGAAAATCATCACGGGGTGGTGCGCATTGTATGGGTGTGTGTTACATTACATTCACTAGTAGGAGTGAGAAAAACATCACGTGGTGGTGCGCAATGTATGGGTGTGTGTTACATTACATTCACTAGTAGGAGTGAGAAAAACATCACGGGGTATTGCGCATTGTATGGGTGTGTGTTACATTACATTCACTAGTAGGAGTGAGAAAAACATCACGGGGTGGTGCGCATTGTATGGGTGTGTGTTACATTACATTCACTAATAGGAGTGAGAAAAACATCACGGGGTGGTGCGCATTGTATGGGTGTGTGCTACATTACATTCACTTGTAGGAGTGAGAAAAACATCACGGGGTGGTGCGCATTGTATGGGTGTGTGTTACATTACATTCACTAGTAGGAGTGAGAAAAACATCACGGGGTGGTGCGCATTGTATGGGTGTGTGTTACATTTCATTCACTAGTAGGAGTGAGAAAAACATCACAGGGTTGTGTGCATTGTATGGGTGTGTGTTACATTACATTCACTAGTAGGAGTGAGAAAAACATCACGGGGTGGTGCGCATTGTATGGGTGTGTGTTACATTACATTCACTAGTAGGAGTGAGAAAAACATCACGGGGTGGTGCGCATTGTATGGGTGTGTATTACATTACATTCACTAGTAGGAGTGAGAAAAACATCACGGGGTGGTGCGCATTGTATGGGTGTTTGTTACATTAGATGCACTAGTAGGAGTGAGAAAATCATCACGGGGTGGTGCGCATTGTATGGGTGTGTGTTACATTACATTCACTAGTAGGAGTGAGAAAAATATCACGGGGTGGTGCGCATTATATGGGTGTGTGTTACATTACATTCACTAGTAGGAGTGAGAAAAACATCACGGGGTGGTGCGCATTGTATGGGTGTGTGTTACATTAGATTCACTAGTAGGAGTGAGAAAAACATCAAGGGGTGGTGCGCATTGTATGGGTGTGTGTTACATTACATTCACTAGTAGGAGTGAGAAAAACATCACGGGGTGGTGAGCACTGTATGGGTGTGTGTTACATTACATTCACTAGTAGGAGTGAGAAAAACATCACGGGGTGGTGCGCATTGTATGGGTGTGTGTTACATTACATTCACTAGTAGGAGTGAGAAAAACATCACGGGGTTGTGCGCATTGTATTGGTGTGTGTTACATTAGATTCACTAGTAGGAGTGAGAAAAACATCACGGGGTGGTGCGCATTGTATGGGTGTGTGTTATATTACATTCACTAGTAGGAGTGAGAAAAACATCACGGGGTGGTGCGCATTGTATGGGTGTGTGTTACATTACATTCACTAGTAGGAGTGAGAAGAACATCACGGGGTGGTGCGCATTGTATGGGTGTGTGTTACATTAGATTCACTACTAGGAGTGAGAAAAACATCACGGGGTGGTGCGCATTGTATGGGTGTGTGTTACATTACATTCACTAGTAGGAGTGAGAAAAACATCACGGGGTGGTGCGCATTGTATGGGTGTGTGTTACATTCCATTCACTAGTAGGAGTGAGAAAAACATCACGGGGTGGTGCGCATTGTATGGGTGTGTGTTACATTAGATTCACTAGTAGGAGTGAGAAAAACATCACGGGGTGGTGCGCATTGTATGGGTGTGTGTTACATTACATTCACTAGTAGGAGTGAGAAAAACATCACGGGGTGGTGCGCATTGTATGGGTGTGTGTTACATTAGATTCACTAGTAGGAGTGAGAAAATCATCACGTGGTGGTGCGCATTGTATGGGTGTGTGTTACATTACATTCACTAGTAGGAGTGAGAAAAACATCACGGGGTGGTGCGCATTGTATGGGTGTGTGTTACATTACATTCACTAGTAGGAGTGAGAAAAACATCACGGGGTGGTACGCATTGTATGGGTGTGTGTTACTTTACATTCACTAGTAGGAGTGAGAAAATCATCACGGGGTGGTGCGCATTGTATGGGTGTGTGTTACATTACATTCACTAGTAGGAGTGAGAAAAACATCACGGGGTGGTGCGCATTTTATGGGTGTGTGTTACATTACATTCACTAGTAGGAGTGAGAAAAACATCACGGGGTGGTGCGCATTGTATGGGTGTGTGTTACATTAGATTCACTAGTAAGAGTGAGAAAAACATCACGGGGTGGTGCGCATTGCATTGGTGTGTGTTACATTACATTCACTAGTATGAGTGAGAAAAACATCACGGGGTGGTGCGCATTTTATGGGTGTGTGTTACATTACATTCACTAGTAGGAGTGAGAAAAACATCACGGGGTGGTGCGCATTGTATGGGTGTGTGTTACATTAGATTCACTAGTAGGAGTGAAAAAACATCACGGGGTGGTGCGCATTGTATGGGTGTGTGTTACATTACATTCACTAGTAGGAGTGAGAAAATCATCACGGGGTGGTGCGCATTGTATGGGTGTGTGTTACATTACATTCACTAGTAGGAGTGAGAAAAACATCACGGGGTGGTGCGCAATGTATGGGTGTGTGTTA
Source organism: Cavia porcellus (assembly GCF_034190915.1). Classification (NCBI taxonomy): domain Eukaryota; kingdom Metazoa; phylum Chordata; class Mammalia; order Rodentia; family Caviidae; genus Cavia; species Cavia porcellus. Next base: position 45,043 of record NW_026947755.1, on the reverse strand, counting down.
CATTACATTCACTAGTAGGAGTGAGAAAAACATCACGGGGTATTGCGCATTGTATAGGTGTGTGTTACATTACATTCACTAGTAGGAGTGAGAAAAACATCACGGGGTGGTGCGCATTGTATGGGTGTGTGCTACATTACATTCACTTGTAGGAGTGAGAAAAACATCACGGGGTGGTGCGCATTGTATGGGTGTGTGTTACATTACATTCACTAGTAGGAGTGAGAAAAACATCACGGGGTGGTGCGCATTGTATGGGTGTGTGTTACATTTCATTCACTAGTAGGAGTGAGAAAAACATCACAGGGTTGTGTGCATTGTATGGGTGTGTGTTACATTACATTCACTAGTAGGAGTGAGAAAAACATCACGGGGTGGTGCGCATTGTATGGGTGTGTGTTACATTACATTCACTAGTAGGAGTGAGAAAAACATCACGGGGTGGTGCGCATTGTATGGGTGTGTGTTACATTACATTCACTAGCAGGAGTGAGAAACACATCACGGGGTGGTGCGCATTGTATGGGTGTGTGTTACATTACATTCACTAGTAGGAGTGAGAAAAACATCACGGGGTGGTGCGCATTGTATGGGTGTTTGTTACATTAGATTCACTAGTAGGAGTGAGAAAATCATCACGGGGTGGTGCGCATTGTATGGGTGTGTGTTACATTACATTCACTAGTAGGAGTGAGAAAAATATCACGGGGTGGTGCGCATTATATGGGTGTGTGTTACATTACATTCACTAGTAGGAGTGAGAAAAACATCACGGGGTGATGCGCATTGTATGGGTGTGTGTTACATTAGATACACTAGTAGGAGTGAGAAAAACATCAAGGGGTGGTGCGCATTGTATGGGTGTGTGTTACATTACATTCACTAGTAGGAGTGAGAAAAACATCACGGGGTGGTGAGCATTGTATGGGTGTGTGTTACATTACATTCACTAGTAGGAGTGAGAAAAACATCACGGGGTGGTGCGCATTGTATGGGTGTGTGTTACATTACATTCACTAGTAGGAGTGAGAAAAACATCACGGGGTTGTGCGCATTGTATGGGTGTGTGTTGCATTACATTCACTAGTAGGAGTGAGAAAAACATCACGGGGTGGTGCGCATTGTATGGGTGTGTGTTACATTACATTCACTAGTAGGAGTGAGAAAAACATCACGGGGTGGTGCGCATTGTATGGCTGTGTGTTACATTACATTCACTAGTAGGAGTGAGAAAAACATCACGGGGTGGTGCGCATTGTATGGGTGTGTGTTACATTACATTCACTAGTAGGAGTGAGAAAAATATCACGGGGTGGTGCGCATTGTATGGGTGTGTTAAATTACATTCACTAGTAGCAGTGAGAAAAATATCACGGGGTGGTGCGCATTGTATGGGTGTCTGTTACATTAGATTCACTAGTAGGAGTGAGAAAAACATCATGGGGTGGTTCGCATTGTATGGGAGTGTGTTACATTACATTCACTAGTAGGAGTGAGAAAAACATCACGGGGTGGTGCGCATTGTATGGGTGTGTGTTACATTACATTCACTAGTAGGAGTGAGAAAAACATCACGGGGTGGTGCGCATTGTATGGGTGTGTATTACATTAGATTCACTAGTAGGAGTGAGAAAAACGTCACGGGGTGGTGCGCATTGTATGGGTGTGTGTTACATTACATTCACTAGTAGGAGTGAGAAAAACATCACGGGGTGGTGCGCATTGTATGGGTGTGTGTTACATTACATTCACTAGTAGGAGTGAGAAAAACATCACGGGGTGGTGCGCATTGTATGGGTGTGTGTTACATTACATTCACTAGTAGGAGTGAGAAAAACATCACGGGGTGGTGCGCATTGTATGGGTGTGTGTTACATTACATTCACTAATACGAGTGAGAAAAACATCACGGGGTGGTGCGCATTGTATGGGTGTGTGCTACATTACATTCACTAGTAGGAGTGAGAAAAACATCACGGGGTGGTGCGCATTGTATGGGTGTGTGTTACATTACATTCACTAGTAGGAGTGAGAAAAACATCACGGGGTGGTGCGCATTGTATGGGTGTGTGTTACATTACATTCACTAGTAGGAGTGAGAAAAACATCACGGGGTGGTGCGCATTGTATGGGTGTGTGTTACATTACATTCACTAGTAGGAGTGAGAAAAACATCACGGGGTGGTGCGCATTGTATGGGTGTGTGTTACATTACATTCACTAGTAGGAGTGAGAAAAACATCACGGGGTGGTGCGCATTGTATGGGTGTGTGTTACATTACATTCACTAGTAGGAGTGAGAAAATCATCACGCGGTGGTGCGCATTGTATGGGTGTGTGTTACATTACATTCACTAGTAGGAGTGAGAAAAACATCACGGGGTGGTGCGCATAGTATGGGTGTGTGTTACATTACATTCACTAGTAGGAGTGAGAAAAACATCACGGGGTGGTGCGCATTGTATGGGTGTGTGTTATATTAGATTCACTAGTAGGAGTGAGAAAAACATCACGGGGTGGTGCGCATTGCATTGGTGTGTGTTACTTTACATTCACTAGTATGAGTGAGAAAAACATCACGGGGTGGTGCACATTTTATGGGTGTGTGTTACATTACATTCACTAGTAGTATTGAGAAAAACATCACGGGGTGGTGCGCATTGTATGGGTGTGTGTTGCATTAGATTCTCTAGTAGGAGTGAAAAAACATCACGGTGTGGTGCGCATTGTATGAGTGTGTGTTACATTACATTCACTAGTAGGAGTGAGAAAAACATCACGGGGTGGTGCGCATTGTATGGGTGTGTGTTACATTACATTCACTAGTAGGAGTGAGAAAAACATCACGGGGTGGTGCGCATTGTATGGGTGTGTGTTACATTACATTCACTAGTAGGAGTGAGAAAAACATCACGGGGTATTGCGCATTGTATGGGTGTGTGTTACATTACATTCACTAGTAGGAGTGAGAAAAACATCACGGGGTGGTGCGCATTGTATGGGTGTGTGTTACATTACATTCACTATTAGGAGTGAGAAAAACATCACGGGGTGGTGCGCATTGTATGGGTGTGTGCTACATTACATTCACTAGTAGGAGTGAGAAAAACATCACGGTGTGGTGCGCATTGTATGGGTGTGTGTTACATTACATTCACTAGTAGGAGTGAGAAAAACATCACGGGGTGGTGCGCATTGTATGGGTGTGTGCTACATTACATTCACTAGTAGGAGTGAGAAAAACATCACGTGGTGGTGCGCATTGCATGGGTGTGTGTTACATTACATTCACTAGTAGGAGTGAGAAAAACATCACGGGGTGGTGCGCATTGTATGGGTGTGTGTTACATTATATTCACCAGTAGGAGTGAGAAAAATATAACGGGGTGGTGCGCATTGTATGGGAGTGTGTTACATTAGATTCACTAGTAGGAGTGAGAAAAACATCACGGGGTGCTGCGCATTGTATGGGTGTGTGTTACATTACATTCACTAGTAGGAGTGAGAAAAACATCACGGGGTGGTGCGCATTGTATGGGTGTGTGTTACATTACATTCACTAGTAGGAGTGAGAAAAACATCACGGGGTGGTGCGCATTGTATGGGTGTGTGTTACATTACATTCACTAGTAGGAGTGAGAAAATCATCACGTGGTGGTGCGCATTGTATGGGTGTGTGTTACATTACATTCACTAGTAGGAGTGAGAAAAACATCACGGGGTGCTGCGCATTGTATGGGTGTGTGTTACATTACATTCACTAGTAGGAGTGAGAAAAACATCACGGGGTGGTGCGCATTTTATGGGTGTGTGTTACATTACATTCACTAGTAGGAGTGAGAAAAACATCACGGGGTGGTGCGCATTGTATGGGTGTGTGTTACATTAGATTCACTAGTATGAGTGAAAAAACATCACGGGGTGGTGCGCATTGTATGGGTGTGTGTTACATTACATTCACTAGTAGGAGTGAGAAAAACATCACGGGTTGGTGCGCATTGTATGGGTGGGTGTTACATTACATTCACTAGTAGGAGTGAGAAAAACATCACGGGGTGGTGCGCATTGTATGGGTGTGTGTTACATTACATTCACTAGTAGGAGTGAGAAAAACATCACGGGGTGGTGCGCATTGTATGGGTGTGTGTTACATTAGATTCACTAGTAGGAGTGAGAAAAACATCACGGGGTGGTGCGCATTGTATGGGTGTGTGTTACATTACATTCACTAGTAGGAGTGAGAAAAACATCACGGGGTGGTGCGCATTGTATGGGTGTGTGTTACATTACATTCACTAGTAGGAGTGAGAAAAACATCACGGGGTGGTACGCATTGTATGGGTGTGTGTTACATTACATTCACTAGTAGGAGTGAGAAAAACATCACGGGGTGGTGCGCATTGTATGGGTGTGTGTTACATTACATTCACTAGTAGGAGTGAGAAAAACATCACGTGGTGGTGCGCATTGTATGGGTGTGTGTTACATTACATTCACTAGTAGGAGTGAGAAAAACATCACGGGGTGGTGCGCATTGTGTGGGTGTGTGTTACATTAGATTCACTAGTAGGAGTGAGAAAAATATAACGGGGTGGTGCGCATTGTATGGGAGTGTGTTACATTAGATTCACTAGTAGGAGTGAGAAAAACATCACGGGGTGGTGCGCATTGTATGGGTGTGTGTTACATTACATTCACTAGTAGGAGTGAGAAAAACATCACGGGGTGGTGCGCATTGTATGGGTGTTTGTTACATTAGATTCACTAGTAGGAGTGAGAAAATCATCACGGGGTGGTGCGCATTGTATGGGTGTGTGTTACATTACATTCACTAGTAGGAGTGAGAAAAACATCACGGGGTGGTGCGCATTGTATTGGTGTGTGTTACATTACATTCACTAGTATGAGTGAGAAAAACATCACGGGGTGGTGCGCATTTTATGGGTGTGTGTTACATTACATTCACTAGTAGGAGTGAGAAAAACATCACGGGGTTGTGCGCATTGTATGGGTGTGTGTTACATTAGATTCACTAGTAGGAGTGAAAAAACATCACGGGGTGGTGCGCATTGTATGGGTGTGTGTTACATTACATTCACTAGTAGGAGTGAGAAAAACATCACGGGGTGGTGCGCATTGTATGGGTGTGTGTTACATTACATTCACTAGTAGGAGTGAGAAAAACATCACGGGGTGGTGCGCATTGTATGGGTGTGTGTTACATTACATACACTAGTAGGAGTGAGAAAAACATCACGGGGTGGTGCGCATTGTATGGGTGTGTGTTACATTAGATTCACTAGTAGGAGTGAGAAAAACATCACGGGGTGGTGCGCATTGTATGGGTGTGTGTTACATTACATTCACTAGTAGGAGTGAGAAAAACATCACGGGGTGGTGCGCATTGTATGGGTGTGTGTTACATTACATTCACTAGTAGGAGTGAGAAAAACATCACGTGGTGGTGCGCATTGTATGGGTGTGTTTTACATTATATTCACTAGTAGGAGTGAGAAAAACATTACAGGGTGGTGCGCATTGTATGGGTGTGTGTTACATTACATTCACTAGTAGGAGTGAGAAAAACATCACGGGGTGGTGCGCTTTGTATGGGTGTGTGTTACATTACATTCACTAGTAGGAGTGAGAAAAATATCACGGGGTGGTGCGCATTGTATGGGTGTGTTACATTACATTCACTAGTAGCAGTGAGAAAAATATCACGGGGTGGTGCGCATTGTATGGGTGTGTGTTACATTAGATACACTAGTAGGAGTGAGAAAAACATCACGGGGTGGTGCGCATTGTATGGGTGTGTGTTACATTACATTCACGAGTAGGAGTGAGAAAATCACGTGGTGGTGCGCATTGTATGGGTGTGTGTTACATTACATTCACTAGTAGGAGTGAGAAAAACATCACGGGGTGGTGCGCATTGTATGGGTGTGTGTTACATTACATTCACTAGTAGGAGTGAGAAAATCATCACGGGGTGGTGCGCATTGTATGGGTGTGTGTTACATTACATTCACTAGTAGGAGGGAGAAAAACATCACGGGGTGGTGCGCATTGTATGGGTGTGTGTTACATTACATTCACTAGTAGGAGTGAGAAAAACATCACGGGGTGGTGCGCATTGTATGGGTGTGTGTTACATTAGATTCACTACTAGGAGTGAGAAAAACATCACGGGGTGGTGTGCATTGCATTGGTGTGTGTTACATTACATTCACTAGTATGAGTGAGAAAAACATCACGGGGTGGTGCACATTTTATGGGTGTGTGTTACATTACATTCACTAGTAGCAGTGAGAAAAACATCACGGGGTGGTGCGCATTGTATGGGTGTGTGTTACATTAGATTCTCTAGTAGGAGTGAAAAAACATCACGGTGTGGTGCGCATGGTATGAGTGTGTGTTAAATTACATTCACTGGTAGGAGTGAGAAAAACATCACGGGGTGGTGCGCATTGTATGGGTGTGTGTTACATTACATTCACTAGTAGGAGTGAGAAAAACATCACGGGGTGGTGCGCATTGTATGGGTGTGTGTTACATTACATTCACTAGTAGGAGGGAGAAAAACATCACGGGGTATTGCGCATTGTATGGGTGTGTGTTACATTACATTCACTAGTAGGAGTGAGAAAAACATCACGGGGTGGTGCGCATTGTATGGGTGTGTGTTACATTACATTCACTAATAGGAGTGAGAAAAACATCACGGGGTGGTGCGCATTGTATGGGTGTGTGCTACATTACATTCACAAGTAGGAGTGAGAAAAACATCACGGTGTGGTGCGCATTGTATGGGTGTGTGTTACATTACATTCACTAGTAGGAGTGAGAAAAACATCACGGGGTGGTGCGCATTGTATGGGTGTGTGTTACATTACATTCACTAGCAGGAGTGAGAAAAACATCACGGGGTGGTGCGCATTGTATGGGTGTGTGTTACATTACATTCACTAGTAGGAGTGAGAAAAACATCACGGGGTGGTGCGCATTGTATGGGTGTGTGTTACATTACATTCACTAGTAGGAGTGAGAAAAACATCACGGGGTGTTGCGCATTGTATATGTGTTTGTTGCATTAGATTCACTAGTAGGAGTGAGAAAATCATCATGGAAGTGGTGCGCATTGTATGGGTGTGTGTTACATTACATTCACTAGTAGGAGTGAGAAAAACATCACGGGGTGGTGCGCATTGTATGGGTGTGTTTTACATTACATTCACTAGTAGGAGAGAGAAAAATATTACAGGGTGGTGCGCATTGTATGGGTGTGTGTTACATTACATTCACTAGTAGGAGTGAGAAAAACATCACGGGGTGGTGCGCATTGTATGGGTGTGTGTTACATTAGATTCACTAGTAGGAGTGAGAAAAACATCACGGGGTGGTGCGCATTGTATTGGTGTGTGTTACATTAGATTCACTATTAGGAGTGAGAAAAACATCACAGGGTGGTGCGCATTGTATGGGTGTGTGTTACATTACATTCACTAGTAGGAGTGAGAAAAACATCACGGGGTGGTGCGCATTGTATGGGTGTGTGTTACATTACATTCACTAGTAGGAGTGAGAAAAACATCACGGGGTGGTGCGCATTGTATGGGTGTGTGTTACATTAGATTCACTAGTAGGAGTGAGAAAATCATCACGTGGTGGTGCGCATTGTATGGGTGTGTGTTACATTACATTCACTAGTAGGAGTGAGAAAAACATCACGGGGTGGTGCGCATTGTATGGGTGTGTGTTACATTACATTCACTAGTAGGAGTGAGAAAAACATCACGGGGTGGTACGCATTGTATGGGTGTGTGTTACATTACATTCACTAGTAGGAGTGAGAAAATCATCACGGGGTGGTGCGCATTGTATGGGTGTGTGTTACATTACATTCACTAATAGGAGTGAGAAAAACATCACGTGGTGGTGCGCATTGTATGGGTGTGTGTTACATTACATTCACTAGTAGGAGTGAGAAAAACATCACGGGGTGGTGCGCATTGTATGGGTGTGTGTTACATTAGATTCACTAGTAGGAGTGAGAAAAACATCACGGGGCGGTGCGCATTGTATTGGTGTGTGTTACATTACATTCACTAGTATGAGTGAGAAAAACATCACGGGGTGGTGCGCATTTTATGGGTGTGTGTTACATTACATTCACTAGTAGGAGTGAGAAAAACATCACGGGGTGGTGCGCATTGTATGGGTGTGTGTTACATTAGATTCACTAGTAGGAGTGAAAAAACATCACGGGGTGGTGCGCATTGTATGGGTGTGTGTTACATTACATTCACTAGTAGGAGTGAGAAAAACATCACGGGGTGGTGCGCATTGTATGGGTGTGTGTTACATTACATTCACTAGTATGAGTGAGAAAATCATCAGGGGGTGGTGCGCATTGTATGGGTGTGTGTTACATTAGATTCACTAGTAGGAGTGAGAAAAACATCACGGGGTGGTGCGCATTGTATGGGTGTGTGTTACATTAGATTCACTAGTAGGAGTGAGAAAAACATCACGGGGTGGAGCGCATTGTATGGGTGTGTGTTACATTACATACACTAGTAGGAGTGAGAAAAACATCACGGGGTGGTGCGCATTGTATGGGTGTGTGTTACATTACATTCACTAGTAGGAGTGAGAAAAACATCACGGGGTGGTGCGCATTGTATGGGTGTGTGTTACATTACATTCACTAGTAGGAGTGAGAAAAATATCACGGGGTGGTGCGCATTGTATGGGTGTGTGTTACATTAGATTCACTAGTAGGAGTGAGAAAAACATCACGGGGTGGTGCGCATTGTATGGGTGTGTGTTACATTACATTCACTAGTAGGAGTGAGAAAAACATCACGGGGTGGTGCGCATTGTATGGGTGTGTGTTACATTCGATTCACTAGTAGGAGTGAGAAAAACATCACGGGGTGGTGCGCATTGTATGGGTGTGTGTTACATTAGATTCACTAGTAGGAGTGAGAAAAACATCACGGGGTGGTGCGCATTGTATGGGTGTGTGTTACATTACATTCACTAGTAGGAGTGAGAAAAACATCACGGGGTGGTGCGCATTGTATGGGTGTGTGTTACATTTGCATTGCATGGGTGTGTGTTACATTACATTCACTAGTAGGAGTGAGAAAAACATCACGGGGTGGTGCGCATTGCATGGGTGTGTGTTACATTACATTCACTAGTAGGAGTGAGAAAAACATCACGGGGTGGTGCGCATTGCATGGGTGTGTGTTACATTACATTCACTAGTAGGAGTGAGAAAAACATCACGTGGTGGTGCGCATTGTATGGGTGTGTTTTACATTATATTCACTAGTAGGAGTGAGAAAAACATTACAGGGTGGTGCGCATTGTATGGGTGTGTGTTACATTAAATTCACTAGTAGGAGTGAGAAAAACATCACGGGGTGGTGCGCATTGTATGGGTGTGTGTTACATTAGATTCACTAGTAGGAGTGAGAAAAACATCACGGGGTGGTGCGCATTGCATTGGTGTGTGTTACATTACATTCACTAGTAGTAGTGAGAAAAACATCACGGGGTGGTGCGCATTGTATGGGTGTGTGTTACATTAGATTCTCTAGTAGGAGTGAAAAAACATCACGGTGTGGTCTGCATTGTATGAGTGTGTGTTACATTACATTCACTGGTAGGAGTGAGAAAAACATCACGGGGTGGTGCGCATTTTATGGGTGTGTGTTACATTACATTCACTAGTAGGAGTGAGAAAAACATCACGGGGTGGTGCGCATTGTATGGGTGTGTGTTACATTAGATTCACTAGTAGGAGTGAAAAAACATCACGGGGTGGTGCGCATTGTATGGGTGTGTGTTACATTACATTCACTAGTAGGAGTGAGAAAAACATCACGGGGTGGTGCGCATTGTATGGGTGTGTGTTACATTACATTCACTAGTATGAGTGAGAAAATCATCAGGGGGTGGTGCGCATTGTATGGGTGTGTGTTACATTAGATTCACTAGTAGGAGTGAGAAAAACATCACGGGGTGGTGCGCATTGTATGGGTGTGTGTTACATTAGATTCACTAGTAGGAGTGAGAAAAACATCACGGGGTGGAGCGCATTGTATGGGTGTGTGTTACATTACATTCACTAGTAGGAGTGAGAAAAACATCACGGGGTGGTGCGCATTGTATGGGTGTGTGTTACATTACATTCACTAGTAGGAGTGAGAAAAACATCACGGGGTGGTGCGCATTGTATGGGTGTGTGTTACATTACATTCACTAGTAGGAGTGAGAAAAATATCACGGGGTGGTGCGCATTGTATGGGTGTGTGTTACATTAGATTCACTAGTAGGAGTGAGAAAAACATCACGGGGTGGTGCGCATTGTATGGGTGTGTGTTACATTACATTCACTAGTAGGAGTGAGAAAAACATCACGGGGTGGTGCGCATTGTATGGGTGTGTGTTACATTAGATTCACTAGTAGGAGTGAGAAAAACATCACGGGGTGGTGCGCATTGTATGGGTGTGTGTTACATTAGATTCACTAGTAGGAGTGAGAAAAACATCACGGGGTGGTGCGCATTGTATGGGTGTGTGTTACATTACATTCACTAGTAGGAGTGAGAAAAACATCACGGGGTGGTGCGCATTGTATGGGTGTGTGTTACATTTGCATTGCATGGGTGTGTGTTACATTACATTCACTAGTAGGAGTGAGAAAAACATCACGGGGTGGTGCGCATTGCATGGGTGTGTGTTACATTACATTCACTAGTAGGAGTGAGAAAAACATCACGGGGTGGTGCGCATTGCATGGGTGTGTGTTACATTACATTCACTAGTAGGAGTGAGAAAAACATCACGTGGTGGTGCGCATTGTATGGGTGTGTTTTACATTATATTCACTAGTAGGAGTGAGAAAAACATTACAGGGTGGTGCGCATTGTATGGGTGTGTGTTACATTAAATTCACTAGTAGGAGTGAGAAAAACATCACGGGGTGGTGCGCATTGTATGGGTGTGTGTTACATTAGATTCACTAGTAGGAGTGAGAAAAACATCACGGGGTGGTGCGCATTGCATTGGTGTGTGTTACATTACATTCACTAGTAGTAGTGAGAAAAACATCACGGGGTGGTGCGCATTGTATGGGTGTGTGTAACATTAGATTCTCTAGTAGGAGTGAAAAAACATCACGGTGTGGTCTGCATTGTATGAGTGTGTGTTACATTACATTCACTGGTAGGAGTGAGAAAAACATCACGGGGTGGTGCGCATTGTATGGGTGTGTGTTACATTTGCATTGCATGGGTGTGTGTTACATTACATTCACTAGTAGGAGTGAGAAAAACATCACGGGGTGGTGCGCATTGCATGGGTGTGTGTTACATTACATTCACTAGTAGGAGTGAGAAAAACATCACGGGGTGGTGCGCATTGCATGGGTGTGTGTTACATTACATTCACTAGTAGGAGTGAGAAAAACATCACGTGGTGGTGCGCATTGTATGGGTGTGTTTTACATTATATTCACTAGTAGGAGTGAGAAAAACATTACAGGGTGGTGCGCATTGTATGGGTGTGTGTTACATTAAATTCACTAGTAGGAGTGAGAAAAACATCACGGGGTGGTGCGCATTGTATGGGTGTGTGTTACATTAGATTCACTAGTAGGAGTGAGAAAAACATCACGGGGTGGTGCGCATTGCATTGGTGTGTGTTACATTACATTCACTAGTAGTAGTGAGAAAAACATCACGGGGTGGTGCGCATTGTATGGGTGTGTGTTACATTTCATTCACTAGTAGGAGTGAGAAAAACATCACGGGGTATTGCGCATTGTATGGGTGTGTGTTACATTACATTCACTAGTAGGAGTGAGAAAAACATCACGGGGTGGTGCGCATTGTATGGGTGTGTGTTACATTACATTCACTAATAGGAGTGAGAAAAACATCACGGGGTGGTGCGCATTGTATGGGTGTGTGTTGCATTAGATTCTCTAGTAGGAGTGAAAAAACATCACGGTGTGGTGCGCATTGTATGAATGTGTGTTACATTACATTCACTAGTAGGAGTGAGAAAAACATCACGGGGTGGTGCGCATTGTATGGGTGTGTGTTACATTACATTCACTAGTAGCAGTGAGAAAAACATCACGGGGTGGTGCGCATTGTATGGGTGTGTGTTACATTACATTCACTAGTAGGAGTGAGAAAAACATCACGGGGTGGTGCGCATTGTATGGGTGTGTGTTACATTACATTCACTAGTAGGAGTGAGAAAAACATCACGTGGTGGTGCGCATTGTATGGGTGTGTGTTACATTACATTCACTAGTAGGAGTGAGAAAAACATCACGGGGTGGTGCGCATTGTATGGGTGTGTGTTACATTAGATTCACTAGTAGGAGGGAGAAATATATAACGGGGTGGTGCGCATTGTATGGGAGTGTGTTACATTAGATTCACTAGTAGGAGTGAGAAAAACATCACGGGGTGGTGCGCATTGTATGGGTGTGTGTTACATTACATTCACTAGTAGGAGTGAGAAAAACATCACGGGGTGGTGCGCATTGTATGGGTGTTTGTTACATTAGATTCACTAGTAGGAGTGAGAAAATCATCACGGGGTGGTGCGCATTGTATGGGTGTGTGTTACATTACATTCACTAGTAGGAGTGAGAAAAACATCACGGGGTGGTGCGCATTGTATGGGTGTGTGTTACATTAGATTCACTAGTAGGAGTGAGAAAAACATCACGGGGTGGTGCGCATTGTATTGGTGTGTGTTACCTTACATTCACTAGTATGAGTGAGAAAAACATCACGGGGTGGTGCGCATTTTATGGGTGTGTGTTACATTACATTCACTAGTAGGAGTGAGAAAAACATCACGGGGTGGTGCTCATTTTATGGGTGTGTGTTACATTAGATTCACTAGTAGGAGTGAGAAAAACATCACGGGGTGGTGCGCATTGTATGGGTGTGTGTTACATTAGATTCACTAGTAGGAGTGAAAAAACATCACGGGGTGGTGCGCATTGTATGGGTGTGTGTTACATTACATTCACTAGTAGGAGTGAGAAAAACATCACGGGGTGGTGCGCATTGTATGGGTGTGTGTTACATTACATTCACTAGTAGGAGTGAGAAAAACATCACGGGATGGTGCGCAATGTATGGGTGTGTGTTACATTACATTCACTAGTAGGAGTGAGAAAAACATCACGGGGTATTGCGCATTGTATGGGTGTGTGTTACATTACATTCACTAGTAGGAGTGAGAAAAACATCACGGGGTGGTGCGCATTGTATGGGTGTGTGTTACATTACATTCACTAATAGGAGTGAGAAAAACATCACGGGGTGGTGCGCATTGTATGGGTGTGTGCTACATTACATTCACTAGTAGGAGTGAGAAAAACATCACGGGGTGGTGCGCATTGTATGGGTGTGTGTTACATTACATTCACTAGTAGGAGTGAGAAAAACATCACGGGGTGGTGCGCATTGTATGGGTGTGTGTTACATTACATTCACTAGTAGGAGTGAGAAAAACATCACGGGGTGGTGCGCAATGTATGGGTGTGTGTTACATTACATTCACTAGTAGGAGTGAGAAAAACATCACGGGGTGGTGCGCATTGTATGGGTGTGTGTTACATTACATTCACTAGTAGGAGTGAGAAAAACATCACGGGGTGGTGCGCATTGTATGGGTGTGTGTTACATTACATTCACTAGTAGGAGTGAGAAAATCATCACGGGGTGGTGCGCATTGTATGGGTGTGTGTTACATTACATTCACTAGTAGGAGTGAGAAAAACATCACGGGGTGGTGCGCATTGTATGGGTGTGTGTTACATTACATTCACTAGTAGGAGTGAGAAAAACATCACGGGGTGGTGCGCATTGTATGGGTGTGTGTTATATTAGATTCACTAGTAGGAGTGAGAAAAACATCACGGGGTGGTGCGCATTGCATTGGTGTGTGTTACTTTACATTCACTAGTATGAGTGAGAAAAACATCACGGGGTGGTGCACATTGCATTGGTGTGTGTTACATTACATTCACTAGTAGTAGTGAGAAAAACATCACGGGGTGGTGCGCATTGTATGGGTGTGTGTTGCATTAGATTCTCTAGTAGGAGTGAAAAAACATCACGGTGTGGTGCGCATTGTATGGGTGTGTGTTACATTACATTCACTAGTAGGAGTGAGAAAAACATCACGGGGTGGTGCGCATTGTATGGGTGTGTGTTACATTACATTCAGTAGTAGGAGTGAGAAAAACATCACGGGGTGGTGCGCATTGTATGGGTGTGTGTTACATTACATTCACTAGTAGGAGTGAGAAAAACATCACGGGGTGGTGTGCATTGTATGGGTGTGTGTTACATTACATTCACTAGTAGGAGTGAGAAAAACATCACGGGGTGGTGCGCATTGTATGGGTGTGTGTTACATTACATTCACTAGTAGGAGTGAGAAAAACATCACGGGGTGGTGCGCATTGTATGGGTGTGTGTTACATTACATTCACTATTAGGAGTGAGAAAAACATCACGGGGTGGTGCGCATTGTATGGGTGTGTGCTACATTACATTCACTAGTAGGAGTGAGAAAAACATCACGGGGTGGTGCGCATTGTATGGGTGTGTGTTACATTACATTCACTAGTAGGAGTGAGAAAAACATCACGGGGTGGTGCGCATTGTATGGGTGTGTGCTACATTACATTCACTAGTAGGAGTGAGAAAAACATCACGTGGTGGTGCGCATTGTATGGGTGTGTGTTACATTACATTCACTAGTAGGAGTGAGAAAAACATCACGGGGTGGTGCGCATTGTATGGGTGTGTGTTACATTACATTCACTAGAATGAGTGAGAAAAACATCACGGGGTGGTGCGCATTGTATGGGTGTGTGTTACATTAGATTCACTAGTAGGAGTGAGAAAAACATCACGGGGTGGTGCGCATTGTATGGGTGTGTGTTACATTACATTCACTAGAATGAGTGAGAAAAACATCACGGGGTGGTGCGCATTGTATGGGTGTGTGTTACATTACATTCACTAGTAGGAGTGAGAAAAACATCACGGTGTGGTGCGCATTGTATGGGTGTGTGTTACATTGCATTCACTAGTAGGAGTGAAAAAACATCACGGGGTGGTGCGCATTGTATGGGTGTGTGTTACATTACATTCACTAGTAGGAGTGAGAAAAACATCACGGGGTGGTGCGCATTGTATGGGTGTGTGTTACATTACATTCACTAGTAGGAGTGAGAAAAACATCACGGGGTGGTGCGCATTGTATGGGTGTGTGTTACATTACATTCACTAGTAGGAGTGAGAAAAACATCACGGGGTGGTGCGCATTGTATGGGTGTGTGTTACATTAGATTCACTAGTAGGAGTGAGAAAAACATCACGGGGTGGTGCGCATTGTATGGGTGTGTGTTACATTACATTCACTAGTAGGAGTGAGAAAAACATCACGGGGTGGTGCGCATTGTATGGGTGTGTGTTACATTACATTCACTAGTAGGAGTGAGAAAAACATCACGTGGTGGTGCGCATTATATGGGTGTGTGTTACATTACATTCACTAGTAGGAGTGAGAAAAACATCACGTGGTGGTGCGCATTGTATGGGTGTGTGTTACATTAGATTCACTAGTAGGAGTGAGAAAAACATCACGGGGCGGTGCGCATTGTATTGGTGTGTGTTACATTACATTCACTAGTATGAGTGAGAAAAACATCACGGGGTGGTGCGCATTTTATGGGTGTGTGTTACATTACATTCACTAGTAGGAGTGAGAAAAACATCACGGGGTGGTGCGCATTGTATGGGTGTGTGTTACATTAGATTCACTAGTAGGAGTGAAAAAACATCACGGGGTGGTGCGCATTGTATGGGTGTGTGTTACATTACATTCACTAGTAGGAGTGAGAAAAACTTCACGGGGTGGTGCGCATTGTATGGGTGTGTGTTACATTACATTCACTAGTATGAGTGAGAAAATCATCAGGGGGTGGTGCGCATTGTATGGGTGTGTGTTACATTAGATTCACTAGTAGGAGTGAGAAAAACATCACGGGGTGGTGCGCATTGTATGGGTGTGTGTTACATTAGATTCACTAGTAGGAGTGAGAAAAACATCACGGGGTGGAGCGCATTGTATGGGTGTGTGTTACATTACATACACTAGTAGGAGTGAGAAAAACATCACGGGGTGGTGCGCATTGTATGGGTGTGTGTTACATTACATTCACTAGTAGGAGTGAGAAAAACATCACGGGGTGGTGCGCATTGTATGGGTGTGTGTTACATTACATTCACTAGTAGGAGTGAGAAAAATATCACGGGGTGGTGCGCATTGTATGGGTGTGTGTTACATTAGATTCACTAGTAGGAGTGAGAAAAACATCACGGGGTGGTGCGCATTGTATGGGTGTGTGTTACATTACATTCACTAGTAGGAGTGAGAAAAACATCACGGGGTGGTGCGCATTGTATGGGTGTGTGTTACATTCGATTCACTAGTAGGAGTGAGAAAAACATCACGGGGTGGTGCGCATTGTATGGGTGTGTGTTACATTAGATTCACTAGTAGGAGTGAGAAAAACATCACGGGGTGGTGCGCATTGTATGGGTGTGTGTTACATTACATTCACTAGTAGGAGTGAGAAAAACATCACGGGGTGGTGCGCATTGTATGGGTGTGTGTTACATTTGCATTGCATGGGTGTGTGTTACATTACATTCACTAGTAGGAGTGAGAAAAACATCACGGGGTGGTGCGCATTGCATGGGTGTGTGTTACATTACATTCACTAGTAGGAGTGAGAAAAACATCACGGGGTGGTGCGCATTGCATGGGTGTGTGTTACATTACATTCACTAGTAGGAGTGAGAAAAACATCACGTGGTGGTGCGCATTGTATGGGTGTGTTTTACATTATATTCACTAGTAGGAGTGAGAAAAACATTACAGGGTGGTGCGCATTGTATGGGTGTGTGTTACATTAAATTCACTAGTAGGAGTGAGAAAAACATCACGGGGTGGTGCGCATTGTATGGGTGTGTGTTACATTAGATTCACTAGTAGGAGTGAGAAAAACATCACGGGGTGGTGCGCATTGCATTGGTGTGTGTTACATTACATTCACTAGTAGTAGTGAGAAAAACATCACGGGGTGGTGCGCATTGTATGGGTGTGTGTTACATTAGATTCTCTAGTAGGAGTGAAAAAACATCACGGTGTGGTCTGCATTGTATGAGTGTGTGTTACATTACATTCACTGGTAGGAGTGAGAAAAACATCACGGGGTGGTGCGCATTTTATGGGTGTGTGTTACATTACATTCACTAGTAGGAGTGAGAAAAACATCACGGGGTGGTGCGCATTGTATGGGTGTGTGTTACATTAGATTCACTAGTAGGAGTGAAAAAACATCACGGGGTGGTGCGCATTGTATGGGTGTGTGTTACATTACATTCACTAGTAGGAGTGAGAAAAACATCACGGGGTGGTGCGCATTGTATGGGTGTGTGTTACATTACATTCACTAGTATGAGTGAGAAAATCATCAGGGGGTGGTGCGCATTGTATGGGTGTGTGTTACATTAGATTCACTAGTAGGAGTGAGAAAAACATCACGGGGTGGTGCGCATTGTATGGGTGTGTGTTACATTAGATTCACTAGTAGGAGTGAGAAAAACATCACGGGGTGGAGCGCATTGTATGGGTGTGTGTTACATTACATTCACTAGTAGGAGTGAGAAAAACATCACGGGGTGGTGCGCATTGTATGGGTGTGTGTTACATTACATTCACTAGTAGGAGTGAGAAAAACATCACGGGGTGGTGCGCATTGTATGGGTGTGTGTTACATTACATTCACTAGTAGGAGTGAGAAAAATATCACGGGGTGGTGCGCATTGTATGGGTGTGTGTTACATTAGATTCACTAGTAGGAGTGAGAAAAACATCACGGGGTGGTGCGCATTGTATGGGTGTGTGTTACATTACATTCACTAGTAGGAGTGAGAAAAACATCACGGGGTGGTGCGCATTGTATGGGTGTGTGTTACATTAGATTCACTAGTAGGAGTGAGAAAAACATCACGGGGTGGTGCGCATTGTATGGGTGTGTGTTACATTAGATTCACTAGTAGGAGTGAGAAAAACATCACGGGGTGGTGCTCATTGTATGGGTGTGTGTTACATTACATTCACTAGTAGGAGTGAGAAAAACATCACGGGGTGGTGCGCATTGTATGGGTGTGTGTTACATTTGCATTGCATGGGTGTGTGTTACATTACATTCACTAGTAGGAGTGAGAAAAACATCACGGGGTGGTGCGCATTGCATGGGTGTGTGTTACATTACATTCACTAGTAGGAGTGAGAAAAACATCACGGGGTGGTGCGCATTGCATGGGTGTGTGTTACATTACATTCACTAGTAGGAGTGAGAAAAACATCACGTGGTGGTGCGCATTGTATGGGTGTGTTTTACATTATATTCACTAGTAGGAGTGAGAAAAACATTACAGGGTGGTGCGCATTGTATGGGTGTGTGTTACATTAAATTCACTAGTAGGAGTGAGAAAAACATCACGGGGTGGTGCGCATTGTATGGGTATGTGTTACATTAGATTCACTAGTAGGAGTGAGAAAAACATCACGGGGTGGTGCGCATTGCATTGGTGTGTGTTACATTACATTCACTAGTAGTAGTGAGAAAAACATCACGGGGTGGTGCGCATTGTATGGGTGTGTGTAACATTAGATTCTCTAGTAGGAGTGAAAAAACATCACGGTGTGGTCTGCATTGTATGAGTGTGTGTTACATTACATTCACTGGTAGGAGTGAGAAAAACATCACGGGGTGGTGCGCATTGTATGGGTGTGTGTTACATTTGCATTGCATGGGTGTGTGTTACATTACATTCACTAGTAGGAGTGAGAAAAACATCACGGGGTGGTGCGCATTGCATGGGTGTGTGTTACATTACATTCACTAGTAGGAGTGAGAAAAACATCACGGGGTGGTGCGCATTGCATGGGTGTGTGTTACATTACATTCACTAGTAGGAGTGAGAAAAACATCACGTGGTGGTGCGCATTGTATGGGTGTGTTTTACATTATATTCACTAGTAGGAGTGAGAAAAACATTACAGGGTGGTGCGCATTGTATGGGTGTGTGTTACATTAAATTCACTAGTAGGAGTGAGAAAAACATCACGGGGTGGTGCGCATTGTATGGGTGTGTGTTACATTAGATTCACTAGTAGGAGTGAGAAAAACATCACGGGGTGGTGCGCATTGCATTGGTGTGTGTTACATTACATTCACTAGTAGTAGTGAGAAAAACATCACGGGGTGGTGCGCATTGTATGGGTGTGTGTTACATTTCATTCACTAGTAGGAGTGAGAAAAACATCACGGGGTATTGCGCATTGTATGGGTGTGTGTTACATTACATTCACTAGTAGGAGTGAGAAAAACATCACGGGGTGGTGCGCATTGTATGGGTGTGTGTTACATTACATTCACTAATAGGAGTGAGAAAAACATCACGGGGTGGTGCGCATTGTATGGGTGTGTGTTGCATTAGATTCTCTAGTAGGAGTGAAAAAACATCACGGTGTGGTGCGCATTGTATGAATGTGTGTTACATTACATTCACTAGTAGGAGTGAGAAAAACATCACGGGGTGGTGCGCATTGTATGGGTGTGTGTTACATTACATTCACTAGTAGCAGTGAGAAAAACATCACGGGGTGGTGCGCATTGTATGGGTGTGTGTTACATTACATTCACTAGTAGGAGTGAGAAAAACATCACGGGGTGGTGCGCATTGTATGGGTGTGTGTTACATTACATTCACTAGTAGGAGTGAGAAAAACATCACGTGGTGGTGCGCATTGTATGGGTGTGTGTTACATTACATTCACTAGTAGGAGTGAGAAAAACATCACGGGGTGGTGCGCATTGTATGGGTGTGTGTTACATTAGATTCACTAGTAGGAGGGAGAAATATATAACGGGGTGGTGCGCATTGTATGGGAGTGTGTTACATTAGATTCACTAGTAGGAGTGAGAAAAACATCACGGGGTGGTGCGCATTGTATGGGTGTGTGTTACATTACATTCACTAGTAGGAGTGAGAAAAACATCACGGGGTGGTGCGCATTGTATGGGTGTTTGTTACATTAGATTCACTAGTAGGAGTGAGAAAATCATCACGGGGTGGTGCGCATTGTATGGGTGTGTGTTACATTACATTCACTAGTAGGAGTGAGAAAAACATCACGGGGTGGTGCGCATTGTATGGGTGTGTGTTACATTAGATTCACTAGTAGGAGTGAGAAAAACATCACGGGGTGGTGCGCATTGTATTGGTGTGTGTTACCTTACATTCACTAGTATGAGTGAGAAAAACATCACGGGGTGGTGCGCATTTTATGGGTGTGTGTTACATTACATTCACTAGTAGGAGTGAGAAAAACATCACGGGGTGGTGCTCATTTTATGGGTGTGTGTTACATTAGATTCACTAGTAGGAGTGAGAAAAACATCACGGGGTGGTGCGCATTGTATGGGTGTGTGTTACATTAGATTCACTAGTAGGAGTGAAAAAACATCACGGGGTGGTGCGCATTGTATGGGTGTGTGTTACATTACATTCACTAGTAGGAGTGAGAAAAACATCACGGGGTGGTGCGCATTGTATGGGTGTGTGTTACATTACATTCACTAGTAGGAGTGAGAAAAACATCACGGGATGGTGCGCAATGTATGGGTGTGTGTTACATTACATTCACTAGTAGGAGTGAGAAAAACATCACGGGGTATT
The DNA here is from genome assembly GCF_034190915.1 of Cavia porcellus. Taxonomy (NCBI): domain Eukaryota; kingdom Metazoa; phylum Chordata; class Mammalia; order Rodentia; family Caviidae; genus Cavia; species Cavia porcellus. Next base: position 24,164 of record NW_026947755.1, on the reverse strand, counting down.
GCGCATTGTATGGGTGTGTGTTACATTACATTCACTAGTAGGAGTGAGAAAAACATCACGGGGTGGTGCGCATTGTATGGGTGTGTGTTACATTACATTCACTAATAGGAGTGAGAAAAACATCACGGGGTGGTGCGCATTGTATGGGTGTGTGCTACATTACATTCACTAGTAGGAGTGAGAAAAACATCACGGGGTGGTGCGCATTGTATGGGTGTGTGTTACATTACATTCACTAGTAGGAGTGAGAAAAACATCACGGGGTGGTGCGCATTGTATGGGTGTGTGTTACATTACATTCACTAGTAGGAGTGAGAAAAACATCACGGGGTGGTGCGCAATGTATGGGTGTGTGTTACATTACATTCACTAGTAGGAGTGAGAAAAACATCACGGGGTGGTGCGCATTGTATGGGTGTGTGTTACATTACATTCACTAGTAGGAGTGAGAAAAACATCACGGGGTGGTGCGCATTGTATGGGTGTGTGTTACATTACATTCACTAGTAGGAGTGAGAAAATCATCACGGGGTGGTGCGCATTGTATGGGTGTGTGTTACATTACATTCACTAGTAGGAGTGAGAAAAACATCACGGGGTGGTGCGCATTGTATGGGTGTGTGTTACATTACATTCACTAGTAGGAGTGAGAAAAACATCACGGGGTGGTGCGCATTGTATGGGTGTGTGTTATATTAGATTCACTAGTAGGAGTGAGAAAAACATCACGGGGTGGTGCGCATTGCATTGGTGTGTGTTACTTTACATTCACTAGTATGAGTGAGAAAAACATCACGGGGTGGTGCACATTGCATTGGTGTGTGTTACATTACATTCACTAGTAGTAGTGAGAAAAACATCACGGGGTGGTGCGCATTGTATGGGTGTGTGTTGCATTAGATTCTCTAGTAGGAGTGAAAAAACATCACGGTGTGGTGCGCATTGTATGGGTGTGTGTTACATTACATTCACTAGTAGGAGTGAGAAAAACATCACGGGGTGGTGCGCATTGTATGGGTGTGTGTTACATTACATTCAGTAGTAGGAGTGAGAAAAACATCACGGGGTGGTGCGCATTGTATGGGTGTGTGTTACATTACATTCACTAGTAGGAGTGAGAAAAACATCACGGGGTGGTGTGCATTGTATGGGTGTGTGTTACATTACATTCACTAGTAGGAGTGAGAAAAACATCACGGGGTGGTGCGCATTGTATGGGTGTGTGTTACATTACATTCACTAGTAGGAGTGAGAAAAACATCACGGGGTGGTGCGCATTGTATGGGTGTGTGTTACATTACATTCACTATTAGGAGTGAGAAAAACATCACGGGGTGGTGCGCATTGTATGGGTGTGTGCTACATTACATTCACTAGTAGGAGTGAGAAAAACATCACGGGGTGGTGCGCATTGTATGGGTGTGTGTTACATTACATTCACTAGTAGGAGTGAGAAAAACATCACGGGGTGGTGCGCATTGTATGGGTGTGTGCTACATTACATTCACTAGTAGGAGTGAGAAAAACATCACGTGGTGGTGCGCATTGTATGGGTGTGTGTTACATTACATTCACTAGTAGGAGTGAGAAAAACATCACGGGGTGGTGCGCATTGTATGGGTGTGTGTTACATTACATTCACTAGAATGAGTGAGAAAAACATCACGGGGTGGTGCGCATTGTATGGGTGTGTGTTACATTAGATTCACTAGTAGGAGTGAGAAAAACATCACGGGGTGGTGCGCATTGTATGGGTGTGTGTTACATTACATTCACTAGAATGAGTGAGAAAAACATCACGGGGTGGTGCGCATTGTATGGGTGTGTGTTACATTACATTCACTAGTAGGAGTGAGAAAAACATCACGGTGTGGTGCGCATTGTATGGGTGTGTGTTACATTGCATTCACTAGTAGGAGTGAAAAAACATCACGGGGTGGTGCGCATTGTATGGGTGTGTGTTACATTACATTCACTAGTAGGAGTGAGAAAAACATCACGGGGTGGTGCGCATTGTATGGGTGTGTGTTACATTACATTCACTAGTAGGAGTGAGAAAAACATCACGGGGTGGTGCGCATTGTATGGGTGTGTGTTACATTACATTCACTAGTAGGAGTGAGAAAAACATCACGGGGTGGTGCGCATTGTATGGGTGTGTGTTACATTAGATTCACTAGTAGGAGTGAGAAAAACATCACGGGGTGGTGCGCATTGTATGGGTGTGTGTTACATTACATTCACTAGTAGGAGTGAGAAAAACATCACGGGGTGGTGCGCATTGTATGGGTGTGTGTTACATTACATTCACTAGTAGGAGTGAGAAAAACATCACGTGGTGGTGCGCATTATATGGGTGTGTGTTACATTACATTCACTAGTAGGAGTGAGAAAAACATCACGTGGTGGTGCGCATTGTATGGGTGTGTGTTACATTACATTCACTAGTAGGAGTGAGAAAAACATCACGGGGTGGTGCGCATTGTATGGGTGTGTGTTACATTACATTCACTAGTAGGAGTGAGAAAAACATCACGGGGTGGTGCGCATTGTATGGGTGTGTGTTATATTAGATTCACTAGTAGGAGTGAGAAAAACATCACGGGGTGGTGCGCATTGCATTGGTGTGTGTTACTTTACATTCACTAGTATGAGTGAGAAAAACATCACGGGGTGGTGCACATTGCATTGGTGTGTGTTACATTACATTCACTAGTAGTAGTGAGAAAAACATCACGGGGTGGTGCGCATTGTATGGGTGTGTGTTGCATTAGATTCTCTAGTAGGAGTGAAAAAACATCACGGTGTGGTGCGCATTGTATGGGTGTGTGTTACATTACATTCACTAGTAGGAGTGAGAAAAACATCACGGGGTGGTGCGCATTGTATGGGTGTGTGTTACATTACATTCACAAGTAGGAGTGAGAAAAACATCACGGGGTGGTGCGCATTGTATGGGTGTGTGTTACATTACATTCACTAGTAGGAGTGAGAAAAACATCACGGGGTGGTGCGCATTGTATGGGTGTGTGTTACATTACATTCACTAGTAGGAGTGAGAAAAACATCACGGGGTGGTGCGCATTGTATGGGTGTGTGTTACATTACATTCACTAGTAGGAGTGAGAAAAACATCACGGGGTGGTGCGCATTGTATGGGTGTGTGTTACATTACATTCACTATTAGGAGTGAGAAAAACATCACGGGGTGGTGCGCATTGTATGGGTGTGTGCTACATTACATTCACTAGTAGGAGTGAGAAAAACATCACGGGGTGGTGCGCATTGTATGGGTGTGTGTTACATTACATTCACTAGTAGGAGTGAGAAAAACATCACGGGGTGGTGCGCATTGTATGGGTGTGTGCTACATTACATTCACTAGTAGGAGTGAGAAAAACATCACGTGGTGGTGCGCATTGTATGGGTGTGTGTTACATTACATTCACTAGTAGGAGTGAGAAAAACATCACGGGGTGGTGCGCATTGTATGGGTGTGTGTTACATTACATTCACTAGTAGGAGTGAGAAAAATATAACGGGGTGGTGCGCATTGTATGGGAGTGTGTTACATTAGATTCACTAGTAGGAGTGAGAAAAACATCACGGGGTGCTGCGCATTGTATGGGTGTGTGTTACATTACATTCACTAGTAGGAGTGAGAAAAACATCACGGGATGGTGCGCATTGTATGGATGTTTGTTACATTAGATTCACTAGTAGGAGTGAGAAAATCATCACGGGGTGGTGCGCATTGTATGGGTGTGTGTTACATTAGATTCACTAGTAGGAGTGAGAAAAACATCACGGGGTGGTGCGCATTGTATGGGTGTGTGTTACATTACATTCACTAGAATGAGTGAGAAAAACATCACGGGGTGGTGCGCATTGTATGGGTGTGTGTTACATTACATTCACTAGTAGGAGTGAGAAAAACATCACGGTGTGGTGCGCATTGTACGGGTGTGTGTTACATTGCATTCACTAGTAGGAGTGAAAAAACATCACGGGGTGGTGCGCATTGTATGGGTGTGTGTTACATTACATTCACTAGTAGGAGTGAGAAAAATGTCACGGGGTGGTGCGCATTGTATGGGTGTGTGTTACATTACATTCACTAGTAGGAGTGAGAAAAACATCACGGGGTGGTGCGCATTGTATGGGTGTGTGTTACATTACATTCACTAGTAGGAGTGAGAAAAACATCACAGGGTGGTGCGCATTGTATGGGTGTGTGTTACATTAGATTCACTAGTAGGAGTGAGAAAAACATCACGGGGTGGTGCGCATTGTATGGGTGTGTGTTACATTACATTCACTAGTAGGAGTGAGAAAAACATCACGGGGTGGTGCGCATTGTATGGGTGTGTGTTACATTACATTCACTAGTAGGAGTGAGAAAAACATCACGTGGTGGTGCGCATTGTATGGGTGTGTGTTACATTACATTCACTAGTAGGAGTGAGAAAAACATCACGTGGTGGTGCGCATTGTATGGGTGTGTGTTACATTAGATTCACTAGTAGGAGTGAGAAAAACATCACGGGGTGGTGCGCATTGTATGGGTGTGTGTTACATTAGATTCACTAGTAGGAGTGAGAAAAACATCACGGGGTGGTGCGCATTGTATGGGTGTGTGTTACATTACATTCACTAGTAGGAGTGAGAAAAACATCACGGGGTGGTGCGCATTGTATGGGTGTGTGTTACATTACATTCACTAGTAGGGGTGAGAAAAACATCACGGGGTGGTGCGCATTGTATGGGTGTGTGTTACATTACATTCACTAGTAGGAGTGAGAAAAACATCACGGGGTGGTGCGCATTGTATGGGTGTGTGTTACATTACATTCACTAGTAGGAGTGAGAAAAACATCACGGGGTGGTGCGCATTGTATGGGTGTGTGTTACATTACATTCAATAGTAGGAGTGAGAAAAACATCACGTGGTGGTGCGCATTGTATGGGTGTGTTTTACATTATATTCACTAGTAGGAGTGAGAAAAACATTACAGGGTGGTGCGCATTGTATGGGTGTGTGTTACATTACATTCACTAGTAGGAGTGAGAAAAACATCACGGGGTGGTGCGCATTGTATGGGTGTGTGTTACATTAGATTCACTATTAGGAGTGAGAAAAACATCACGGGGTGGTGCGCATTGTATTGGTGTGTGTTACATTAGATTCACGATTAGGAGTGAGAAAAACATCACCGGGTTCTGCGCATTGTATGGGTGTGTGTTACATTACATTCACTAGTAGGAGTGAGAAAAACATCACGGGGTGGTGCGCATTGTATGGGTGTGTGTTACATTACATTCACTAGTAGGAGTGAGAAAAACATCACGGGGTGGTGCGCATTGTATGGGTGTGTGTTACATTACATTCACCAGTAGGAGTGAGAAAAACATCACGGGGTGGTGCCCATTGTATGGGTGTGTGTTACATTACATTCAATAGCAGGAGTGAGAAAAACATCACGGGGTGGTGCGCATTGTATGCGTGTGTGTTACATTACATTCACTAGTAGGAGTGAGAAAAATATCACGGGGTGGTGCGCATTGTATGGGTGTGTTACATTAGATTCACTAGTAGCAGTGAGAAAAATATCACGGGGTGGTGCGCATTGTATGGGTGTGTGTTACATTAGATACACTAGTAGGAGTGAGAAAAACATCACGGGGTGGTGCGCATTGTATGGGTGTGTGTTACATTACATTCACGAGTAGGAGTGAGAAAATCACGTGGTGGTGCGCATTGTATGGGTGTGTGTTACATTACATTCACTAGTAGGAGTGAGAAAAACATCACGGGGTGGTGCGCATTGTATGGGTGTGTGTTACATTACATTCACTAGTAGGAGTGAGAAAAACATAACGGGGTGGTGCGCATTGTATGGGTGTGTGTTACATTAGATTCACTAGTAGGAGTGAGAAAATCATCACGGGATGGTGCACATTGTATGGGTGTGTGTTACATTACATTCACTAGTAGGAGTGAGAAAAACATCACGGGGTGGTGCGCATTGTATGGGTGTGTGTTACATTACATTCACTAGTAGGAGTGAGAAAAACATCACGGGGTGGTGCGCATTGTATGGGTGTGTGTTACATTAGATTCACTAGTAGGAGTGAGAAAAACATCACGGGGTGGTGCGCATTGCATTGGTGTGTGTTACATTATATTCACTAGTATGAGTGAGAAAAACATCACGGGGTGGTGCGCATTTTATGGGTGTGTGTTACATTACATTCACTAGTAGGAGTGAGAAAAACATCACGGGGTGGTGCGCATTGTATGGGTGTGTGTTACATTAGATTCACTAGTAGGAGTGAAAAAACATCACGGGGTGGTGCGCATTGTATGGGTGTGTGTTACATTACATTCACTAGTAGGAGTGAGAAAAACATCACGGGGTGGTGCGCATTGTATGGGTGTGTGTTACATTACATTCACTAATAGGAGTGAGAAAAACATCACGGGGTGGTGCGCATTGTATGGGTGTGTGCTACATTACATTCACTAGTAGGAGTGAGAAAAACATCACGGGGTGGTGCGCATTGTATGGGTGTGTGTTACATTACGTTCACTAATAGGAGTGAGAAAAACATCACGGGGTGGTGCGCATTGTATGGGTGTGTGTTACATTAGATTCACTAGTAGGAGTGAGAAAAACATAACGGGGTGGTGCGCATTGTATGGGTGTGTGTTACATTAGATTCACTAGTAGGAGTGAGAAAAACATCACGGGGTGGTGCGCATTGTATGGGTGTGTGTTACATTAGATTCACTAGTAGGAGTGAGAAAAACATCACGGGGTGGTGCGCATTGTATGGGTGTGTGTTACATTACATTCACTAGTAGGAGTGAGAAAATCATCAGGGGGTGGTGCGCATTGTATGGGTGTGTGTTACATTAGATTCACTAGTAGGAGTGAGAAAAACATCACGGGGTGGTGCGCATTGTATGGGTGTGTGTTACATTAGATTCACTAGTAGGAGTGAGAAAAACATCACGGGGTGGTGCGCATTGTATGGGTGTGTGTTACATTACATTCACTAGTAGGAGTGAGAAAAACATCACGGGGTGGTGCGCATTGTATGGGTGTGTGTTACATTACATTCACTAGTAGGAGTGAGAAAAACATCACGGGGTGGTGCGCATTGTATGGGTGTGTGTTACATTACATTCACTAGTAGGAGTGAGAAAAACATCACGGGGTGGTGCGCATTGTATGGGTGTGTGTTACATTAGATTCACTAGTAGGAGTGAGAAAAACATCACGGGGTGGTGCGCATTGTATGGGTGTGTGTTACATTACATTCACTAGTAGGAGTGAGAAAAACATCACGGGGTGGTGCGCATTGTATGGGTGTGTGTTACATTAGATTCACTAGTAGGAGTGAGAAAAACATCACGGGGTGGTGCGCATTGTATGTGTGTGTGTTACATTAGATTCACTAGTAGGAGTGAGAAAAACATCACGGGGTGGTGCGCATTGTATGGGTGTGTGTTACATTACATTCACTAGTAGGAGTGAGAAAAACATCACGGGGTGGTGCGCATTATATGGGTGTGTGTTACATTTGCATTGCATGGGTGTGTGTTACATTACATTCACTAGTAGGAGTGAGAAAAACATCACGGGGTGGTGCGCATTGCATGGGTGTATGTTACATTACATTCACTAGTAGGAGTGAGAAAAACATCACGGGGTGGTGCGCATTGCATGGGTGTGTGTTACATTACATTAACTAGTAGGAGTGAGAAAAACATCATGGGTGGTGCGCATTGCATGGGTGTGTGTTACATTACATTCACTAGTAGGAGTGAGAAAAACATCACGGGGTGGTGCGCATTGTATGGGTGTGTGTTACATTACATTCACTAGTAGGAGTGAGAAAAACATCACGGGGTGGTGCGCATTGTATGGGTGTGTGTTACATTACATTCACTAGTAGGAGTGAGAAAAACATCACGGGGTGGTGCGCATTGCACGGGTGTGTGTTACATTACATTAACTAGTAGGAGTGAGAAAAACATCACGGGGTGGTGCGCATTGCATGGGTGTGTGTTACATTACATTCACTAGTAGGAGTGAGAAAAACATCACGGGGTGGTGCGCATTGTATGGGTGTGTGTTACATTACATTCACTAGTAGGAGTGAGAAAAACATCACGGGGTGGTGCGCATTGTATGGGTGTGTGTTACAATACATTCACTAGTAGGAGTGAGAAAAACATCACGGGGTGGTGCGCATTGCATGGGTGTGTGTTACATTACATTCACTAGTAGGAGTGAGAAAAACATCACGTGGTGGTGCGCATTGTATGGGTGTGTTTTACATTATATTCACTAGTAGGAGTGAGAAAAACATTACAGGGTGGTGCGCATTGTATGGGTGTGTGTTACATTACATTCACTAGTAGGAGTAAGAAAAACATCACGGGGTGGTGCGCATTGTATGGGTGTGTTTTACATTATATTCACTAGTAGGAGTGAGAAAAACATTACAGGGTGGTGCGCATTGTATGGGTGTGTGTTACATTACATTCACTAGTAGGAGTAAGAAAAACATCACGGGGTGGTGCGCATTGTATGGGTGTGTGTTACATTGCATTCACTAGTAGGAGTGAGAAAAACATCACGGGGTGGTGCGCATTGTATGGGTGTGTATTACATTGCATTCACTAGTAGGAGTGAGAAAAACATTACAGGGTGGTGCGCATTGTATGGGTGTGTGTTACATTACATTCACTAGTAGGAGTGAGAAAAACATCACGGGGTGGTGCGCATTGTATGGGTGTGTGTTACATTGCATTCACTAGTAGGAGTGAGAAAAACATCACGGGGTGGTGCGCATTGTATGGGTGTGTGTTACATTGCATTCACTAGTAGGAGTGAGGAAAACATCACGGGGTGGTGCGCATTGTATGGGTGTGTGTTACATTACATTCACTGGTAGGAGTGAGAAAAACATCACGGGGTGGTGCGCATTGTATTGGTGTGTGTTACATTAGATTCACTATTAGGAGTGAGAAAAACATCACGGGGTGGTGCGCATTGTATGGGTGTGTGTTACATTACATTCACTAGTAGGAGTGAGAAAAACATCACGGGGTGGTGCGCATTGTATGGGTGTGTGTTACATTACATTCACTAGTAGGAGTGAGAAAAACATCACGGGGTGGTGCGCATTGTATGGGTGTGTGTTACATTAGATTCACTAGTAGGAGTGAGAAAATCATCACGTGGTGGTGCGCATTGTATGGGTGTGTGTTACATTACACTCATTAGTAGGAGTGAGAAAAACATCACGGGGTGGTGCGCATTGTATGGGTGTGTGTTACATTACATTCACTAGTAGGAGTGAGAAAAACATCACGGGGTGGTACGCATTGTATGGGTGTGTGTTACAATACATTCACTAGTAGGAGTGAGAAAATCATCACGGGGTGGTGCGCATTGTATGGGTGTGTGTTACATTACATTCACTAGTAGGAGTGAGAAAAACATCACGGGGTGGTGCGCATTGTATGGGTGTGTGTTACATTACATTCACTAGTAGGAGTGAGAAAAACATCACGGGGTGGTGCGCATTGTATGGGTGTGTGTTACATTAGATTCACTAGTAAGAGTGAGAAAAACATCACGGTGTGGTGCGCATTGTATTGGTGTGTGTTACATTACATTCACTAGTATGAGTGAGAAAAACATCACGGGGTGGTGCGCATTTTATGGGTGTGTGTTACATTACATTCACTAGTAGGAGTGAGAAAAACATCACGGGGTGGTGCGCATTGTATGGGTGTGTGTTACATTAGATTCACTAGTAGGAGTGAAAAAACATCACGGGGTGGTGCGCATTGAATGGGTGTGTGTTACATTACATTCACTAGTAGGAGTGAGAAAAACATCACGGGGTGGTGCGCATTGTATGGGTGTGTGTTACATTACATTCACTAATAGGAGTGAGAAAAACATCACGGGGTGGTGCGCATTGTATGAGTGTGTGCTACATTACATTCACTAGTAGGAGTGAGAAAAACATCACGGGGTGGTGCGCATTGTATGGGTGTGTGTTACATTACATTCACTAATAGGAGTGAGAAAAACATCACGGGGTGGTGCGCATTGTATGGGTGTGTGTTACATTAGATTCACTAGTAGGAGTGAGAAAAACATAACGGGGTGGTGCGCATTGTATGGGTGTGTGTTACATTAGATTCACTAGTAGGAGTGAGAAAAACATCACGGGGTGGTGCGCATTGTATGGGTGTGTGTTACATTACATTCACTAGTAGGAGTGAGAAAAACATCACGGGGTGGTGCGCATTGTATGGGTGTGTGTTACATTACATTCACTAGTAGGAGTGAGAAAATCATCAGGGGGTGGTGCGCATTGTATGGGTGTGTGTTACATTAGATTCACTAGTAGGAGTGAGAAAAACATCACGGGGTGGTGCGCATTGTATGGGTGTGTGTTACATTAGATTCACTAGTAGGAGTGAGAAAAACATCACGGGGTGGTGCGCATTGTATGGGTGTGTGTTACATTACATTCACTAGTAGGAGTGAGAAAAACATCACGGGGTGGTGCGCATTGTATGGGTGTGTGTTACATTACATTCACTAGTAGGAGTGAGAAAAACATCACGGGGTGGTGCGCATTGTATGGGTGTGTGTTACATTACATTCACTAGTAGGAGTGAGAAAAACATCACGGGGTGGTGCGCATTGTATGGGTGTGTGTTACATTACATTCACTAGTAGGAGTGAGAAAAACATCACGGGGTGGTGCGCATTGTATGGGTGTGTGTTACATTAGATTCACTAGTAGGAGTGAGAAAAACATCACGGGGTGGTGCGCATTGTATGGGTGTGTGTTACATTACATTCACTAGTAGGAGTGAGAAAAACATCACGGGGTGGTGCGCATTGTATGGGTGTGTGTTACATTAGATTCACTAGTAGGAGTGAGAAAAACATCACGGGGTGGTGCGCATTTTATGGGTGTGTGTTACATTAGATTCACTAGTAGGAGTGAGAAAAACATCACGGGGTGGTGCGCATTGTATGGGTGTGTGTTACATTACATTCACTAGTAGGTGTGAGAAAAACATCACGGGGTGGTGCGCATTGCATGGGTGTGTGTTACATTACATTCACTAGTAGGAGTGAGAAAAACATCACGCGGTGGTGCGCATTGCATGTGTGTGTGTTACATGACATTAACTAGTAGGAGTGAGAAAAACATCATGGGGTGGTGCGCATTGCATGGGTGTGTGTTACATTACATTCACTAGTAGGAGTGAGAAAAACATCACGGGGTGGTGCGCATTGTATGGGTGTGTGTTACATTACATTCACTAGTAGGAGTGAGAAAAACATCACGGGGTGGTGCGCATTGTATGGGTGTGTGTTACATTACATTCACTAGTAGGAGTGAGAAAAACATCACGGGGTGGTGCGCATTGCATGGGTGTGTGTTACATTACATTCACAAGTAGGAGTGAGAAAAACATCACGGGGTGGTGCGCATTGCATGGGTGTGTGTTGCATTACATTCACTAGTAGGAGTGAGAAAAACATCACGGGGTGGTGCGCATTGCATGGGTGTGTGTTGCATTACATTCACTAGTAGGAGTGAGAAAAACATCACGGGGTGGTGCGCATTGCATGGGTGTGTGTTGCATTACATTCACTAGTAGGAGTGAGAAAAACATCACGGGGTGGTGCGCATCGTATGGGTGTGTGTTGCATTACATTCACTAGTAGGAGTGAGAAAAACATCACGGGGTGGTGCGCATCGTATGGGTGTGTGTTACATTGCATTCACTAGTAGGAGTGAGAAAAACATCACGGGGTGGTGCGCATCGTATGGGTGTGTGTTACATTGCATTCACTAGTAGGAGTGAGAAAAACATCACGGGGTGGTGCGCATTTTATGGGTGTGTGTTACATTGCATTCACTAGTAGGAGTGAGAAAAACATCACGGGGTGGTGCGCATTTTATGGGTGTGTGTTACATTGCATTCACTAGTAGGAGTGAGAAAAACATCACGGGGTGGTGCGCATCGTATGGGTGTGTGTTACATTGCATTCACTAGTAGGAGTGAGAAAAACATCACGGGGTGGTGCGCATCGTATGGGTGTGTGTTACATTGCATTCACTAGTAGGAGTGAGAAAAACATCACGGGGTGGTGCGCATCATATGGGTGTGTGTTACATTGCATTCACTAGTAGGAGTGAGAAAAACATCACGGGGTGGTGCGCATCGTATGGGTGTGTGTTACATTGCATTCACTAGTAGGAGTGAGAAAAACATCACGGGGTGGTGCGCATTGTATGGGTGTGTGTTACATTGCATTCACTAGTAGGAGTGAGAAAAACATCACGGGGTGGTGCGCATTGTATGGGTGTGTATTACATTGCATTCACTAGTAGGAGTGAGAAAAACATCACGGGGTGGTGCGCATTGTATGGGAGTGTGTTACATTGCATTCACTAGTAGGAGTGAGAAAAACATCACGGGGTGGTGCGCATTGTATGGGTGTGTGTTACATTGCATTCACTAGTAGGAGTGAGAAAAACATCACGGGGTGGTGCGCATTGTATGGGTGTGTGTTACATTGCATTCACTAGTAGGAGTGAGAAAAACATCACGGGGTGGTGCGCATTGTATGGGTGTGTGTTACATTGCATTCACTAGTAGGAGTGAGAAAAACATCACGGGGTGGTGCGCATTGTATGGGTGTGTGTTACATTGCATTCACTAGTAGGAGTGAGAAAAACATCACGGGGTGGTGCGCATTGTATGGGTGTGTGTTACATTGCATTCACTAGTAGGAGTGAGAAAAACATCACGGGGTGGTGCGCATTGTATGGGTGTGTGTTACATTACATTCACTGGTAGGAGTGAGAAAAACATCACGGGGTGGTGCGCATTGTATTGGTGTGTGTTACATTAGATTCACTATTAGGAGTGAGAAAAACATCACGGGGTGGTGCGCATTGTATGGGTGTGTGTTACATTACATTCACTAGTAGGAGTGAGAAAAACATCACGGGGTGGTGCGCATTGTATGGGTGTGTGTTACATTACATTCACTAGTAGGAGTGAGAAAAACATCACGGGGTGGTGCGCATTGTATGGGTGTGTGTTACATTAGATTCACTAGTAGGAGTGAGAAAATCATCACGTGGTGGTGCGCATTGTATGGGTGTGTGTTACATTACACTCATTAGTAGGAGTGAGAAAAACATCACGGGGTGGTGCGCATTGTATGGGTGTGTGTTACATTACATTCACTAGTAGGAGTGAGAAAAACATCACGGGGTGGTACGCATTGTATGGGTGTGTGTTACAATACATTCACTAGTAGGAGTGAGAAAATCATCACGGGGTGGTGCGCATTGTATGGGTGTGTGTTACATTACATTCACTAGTAGGAGTGAGAAAAACATCACGGGGTGGTGCGCATTGTATGGGTGTGTGTTACATTACATTCACTAGTAGGAGTGAGAAAAACATCACGGGGTGGTGCGCATTGTATGGGTGTGTGTTACATTAGATTCACTAGTAGGAGTGAGAAAAACATCACGGTGTGGTGCGCATTGTATTGGTGTGTGTTACATTACATTCACTAGTATGAGTGAGAAAAACATCACGGGGTGGTGCGCATTTTATGGGTGTGTGTTACATTACATTCACTAGTAGGAGTGAGAAAAACATCACGGGGTGGTGCGCATTGTATGGGTGTGTGTTACATTAGATTCACTAGTAGGAGTGAAAAAACATCACGGGGTGGTGCGCATTGAATGGGTGTGTGTTACATTACATTCACTAGTAGGAGTGAGAAAAACATCACGGGGTGGTGCGCATTGTATGGGTGTGTGTTACATTACATTCACTAATAGGAGTGAGAAAAACATCACGGGGTGGTGCGCATTGTATGAGTGTGTGCTACATTACATTCACTAGTAGGAGTGAGAAAAACATCACGGGGTGGTGCGCATTGTATGGGTGTGTGTTACATTACATTCACTAATAGGAGTGAGAAAAACATCACGGGGTGGTGCGCATTGTATGGGTGTGTGTTACATTAGATTCACTAGTAGGAGTGAGAAAAACATCACGGGGTGGTGCGCATTGTATGGGTGTGTGTTACATTACATTCACTAGTAGGAGTGAGAAAAACATCACGGGGTGGTGCGCATTGTATGGGTGTGTGTTACATTACATTCACTAGTAGGAGTGAGAAAATCATCAGGGGGTGGTGCGCATTGTATGGGTGTGTGTTACATTAGATTCACTAGTAGGAGTGAGAAAAACATCACGGGGTGGTGCGCATTGTATGGGTGTGTGTTACATTAGATTCACTAGTAGGAGTGAGAAAAACATCACGGGGTGGTGCGCATTGTATGGGTGTGTGTTACATTACATTCACTAGTAGGAGTGAGAAAAACATCACGGGGTGGTGCGCATTGTATGGGTGTGTGTTACATTACATTCACTAGTAGGAGTGAGAAAAACATCACGGGGTGGTGCGCATTGTATGGGTGTGTGTTACATTACATTCACTAGTAGGAGTGAGAAAAACATCACGGGGTGGTGCGCATTGTATGGGTGTGTGTTACATTACATTCACTAGTAGGAGTGAGAAAAACATCACGGGGTGGTGCGCATTGTATGGGTGTGTGTTACATTAGATTCACTAGTAGGAGTGAGAAAAACATCACGGGGTGGTGCGCATTGTATGGGTGTGTGTTACATTACATTCACTAGTAGGAGTGAGAAAAACATCACGGGGTGGTGCGCATTGTATGGGTGTGTGTTACATTAGATTCACTAGTAGGAGTGAGAAAAACATCACGGGGTGGTGCGCATTGTATGGGTGTGTGTTACATTAGATTCACTAGTAGGAGTGAGAAAAACATCACGGGGTGGTGCGCATTGTATGGGTGTGTGTTACATTACATTCACTAGTAGGTGTGAGAAAAACATCACGGGGTGGTGCGCATTGCATGGGTGTGTGTTACATTACATTCACTAGTAGGAGTGAGAAAAACATCACGGGGTGGTGCGCATTGCATGTGTGTGTGTTACATGACATTAACTAGTAGGAGTGAGAAAAACATCATGGGGTGGTGCGCATTGCATGGGTGTGTGTTACATTACATTCACTAGTAGGAGTGAGAAAAACATCACGGGGTGGTGCGCATTGTATGGGTGTGTGTTACATTACATTCACTAGTAGGAGTGAGAAAAACATCACGGGGTGGTGCGCATTGTATGGGTGTGTGTTACATTACATTCACTAGTAGGAGTGAGAAAAACATCACGGGGTGGTGCGCATTGCATGGGTGTGTGTTACATTACATTCACAAGTAGGAGTGAGAAAAACATCACGGGGTGGTGCGCATTGCATGGGTGTGTGTTGCATTACATTCACTAGTAGGAGTGAGAAAAACATCACGGGGTGGTGCGCATTGCATGGTTGTGTGTTGCATTACATTCACTAGTAGGAGTGAGAAAAACATCACGGGGTGGTGCGCATTGCATGGGTGTGTGTTACATTACATTCACTAGTAGGAGTGAGAAAAACATCACGGGGTGGTGCGCATCGTATGGGTGTGTGTTGCATTACATTCACTAGTAGGAGTGAGAAAAACATCACGGGGTGGTGCGCATCGTATGGGTGTGTGTTACATTGCATTCACTAGTAGGAGTGAGAAAAACATCACGGGGTGGTGCGCATCGTATGGGTGTGTGTTACATTGCATTCACTAGTAGGAGTGAGAAAAACAAAACGGGGTGGTGCGCATCGTATGGGTGTGTGTTACATTGCATTCACTAGTAGGAGTGAGAAAAACATCACGGGGTGGTGCGCATTGTATGGGTGTGTGTTACATTGCATTCACTAGTAGGAGTGAGAAAAACATCACGGGGTGGTGCGCATTGTATGGGTGTGTGTTACATTGCATTCACTAGTAGGAGTGAGAAAAACAAAACGGGGTGGTGCGCATCGTATGGGTGTGTGTTACATTGCATTCACTAGTAGGAGTGAGAAAAACATCACGGGGTGGTGCGCATTGTATGGGTGTGTGTTACATTGCATTCACTAGTAGGAGTGAGAAAAACATCACGGGGTGGTGCGCATTGTATGGGAGTGTGTTACATTGCATTCACTAGTAGGAGTGAGAAAAACATCACGGGGTGGTGCGCATTGTATGGGTGTGTGTTACATTACATTCACTAGTAGGAGTGAGAAAAACATCACGGGGTGGTGCGCATTGTATGGGTGTGTGTTACATTACATTCACTAGTAGGAGTGAGAAAAACATCACGGGGTGTTGCGCATTGTATATGTGTTTGTTACATTAGATTCACTAGTAGGAGTGAGAAAATCAACATGGAAGTGGTGCGCATTGTATGGGTGTGTGTTACATTACATTCACTAGTAGGAGTGAGAAAAACATCACGGGGTGGTGCGCATTGTATCGGTGTGTTTTACATTACATTCACTAGTAGGAGAGAGAAAAATATTACAGGGTGGTGCGCATTGTATGGGTGTGTGTTACATTACATTCACTAGTAGGAGTGAGAAAAACATCACGGGGTGGTGCGCATTGTATGGGTGTGTGTTACATTAGATTCACTAGTAGGAGTGAGAAAAACATCACGGGGTGGTGCGCATTGTATTGGTGTGTGTTACATTAGATTCACTATTAGGAGTGAGAAAAACATCACGGGGTGGTGCGCATTGTATGGGTGTCTGTTACATTACATTCACTAGTAGGAGTGAGAAAAACATCACGGGGTGGTGCGCATTGTATGGGTGTGTGTTACATTACATTCACTAGTAGGAGTGAGAAAAACATCACGGGGTGGTGCGCATTGTATGGGTGTGTGTTACATTACATTCACTAGTAGGAGTGAGAAAAACATCACGGGGTGGTGCGCATTGTATGGGTGTGTGTTACATTACATTCACTAGTAGGAGTGAGAAAAACATCACGGGGTGGTGCGCATTGTATGGGTGTGTGTTACATTACATTCACTAGTAGGAGTGAGAAAAATATCACGGGGTGGTGCGTATTGTATGGGTGTGTTACATTACATTCACTAGTAGCAGTGAGAAAAATATCACGGGGTGGTGCGCATTGTATGGGTGTGTGTTACATTAGATACACTAGTAGGAGTGAGAAAAACATCACGGGGTGGTGCGCATTGTATGGGTGTGTGTTACATTACATTCACTAGTAGGAGTGAGAAAAACATCACGGGGTGGTGCGCATTGTATGGGTGTGTGTTACATTACATTCACTAGTAGGAGTGAGGAAAACATCACGGGGTGGTGCGCATTGTATGGGTGTGTGTTACATTAGATTCACTAGTAGGAGTGAGAAAAACATCACGGGGTGGTGCGCATTGTATGGGTGTGTGTTACATTAGATTCACTAGTAGGAGTGAGAAAAACATCACGGGGTGGTGCGCATTGTATGGGTGTGTGTTACATTACATTCACTAGTAGGAGTGAGAAAAACACGGGGTGGTGCGCATTGTATGGGTGTGTGTTACATTTGCATTGCATGGGTGTGTATTATATTACATTCACTAGTAGGAGTGAGAAAAACATCACGGGGTGGTGCGCATTGCATGGGTGTGTGTTACATTACATTCACTAGTAGGAGTGAGAAAAACATCACGGGGTGGTACGCATTGTATGGGTGTGTGTTACAGTAGATTCACTAGTAGGAGTGAGAAAATCATCACGTGGTGGTGCGCATTGTATGGGTGTGTGTTACGTTACACTCATTAGTAGGAGTGAGAAAAACATCACGGGGTGGTGCGCATTGTATGGGTGTGTGTTACATTACATTCACTAGTAGGAGTGAGAAAAACATCACGGGGTGGTACGCATTGTATGGGTGTGTGTTACAATACATTCACTAGTAGGAGTGAGAAAATCATCATGGGGTGGTGCGCATTGTATGGGTGTGTGTTACATTACATTCACTAGTAGGAGTGAGAAAAACATCACGGGGTGGTGCGCATTGTATGGGTGTGTGTTACATTACATTCACTAGTAGGAGTGAGAAAAACATCACGGGGTGGTGCGCATTGTATGGGTGTGTGTTACATTAGATTCACTAGTAGGAGTGAGAAAAACATCACGGTGTGGTGCGCATTGTATTGGTGTGTGTTACATTACATTCACTAGTATGAGTGAGAAAAACATCACGGGGTGGTGCGCATTTTATGGGTGTGTGTTACATTACATTCACTAGTAGGAGTGAGAAAAACATCACGGGGTGGTGCGCATTGTATGGGTGTGTGTTACATTAGATTCACTAGTAGGAGTGAAAAAACATCACGGGGTGGTGCGCTATGAATGGGTGTGTGTTACATTACATTCACTAGTAGGAGTGAGAAAAACATCACGGGGTGGTGCGCATTGTATGGGTGTGTGTTACATTACATTCACTAATAGGAGTGAGAAAAACATCACGGGGTGGTGCGCATTGTATGAGTGTGTGCTACATTACATTCACTAGTAGGAGTGAGAAAAACATCACGGGGTGGTGCGCATTGTATGGGTGTGTGTTACATTACATTCACTAATAGGAGTGAGAAAAACATCACGGGGTGGTGCGCATTGTATGGGTGTGTGTTACATTAGATTCACTAGTAGGAGTGAGAAAAACATAACGGGGTGGTGCGCATTGTATGGGTGTGTGTTACATTAGATTCACTAGTAGGAGTGAGAAAAACATCACGGGGTGGTGCGCATTGTATGGGTGTGTGTTACATTACATTCACTAGTAGGAGTGAGAAAAACATCACGGGGTGGTGCGCATTGTATGGGTGTGTGTTACATTACATTCACTAGTAGGAGTGAGAAAATCATCAGGGGGTGGTGCGCATTGTATGGGTGTGTGTTACATTAGATTCACTAGTAGGAGTGAGAAAAACATCACGGGGTGGTGCGCATTGTATGGGTGTGTGTTACATTAGATTCACTAGTAGGAGTGAGAAAAACATCACGGGGTGGTGCGCATTGTATGGGTGTGTGTTACATTACATTCACTAGTAGGAGTGAGAAAAACATCACGGGGTGGTGCGTATTGTATGGGTGTGTGTTACATTACATTCACTAGTAGGAGTGAGAAAAACATCACGGGGTGGTGCGCATTGTATGGGTGTGTGTTACATTACATTCACTAGTAGGAGTGAGAAAAACATCACGGGGTGGTGCGCATTGTATGGGTGTGTGTTACATTACATTCACTAGTAGGAGTGAGAAAAACATCACGGGGTGGTGCGCATTGTATGGGTGTGTGTTACATTAGATTCACTAGTAGGAGTGAGAAAAACATCACGGGGTGGTGCGCATTGTATGGGTGTGTGTTACATTACATTCACTAGTAGGAGTGAGAAAAACATCACGGGGTGGTGCGCATTGTATGGGTGTGTGTTACATTACATTCACTAGTAGGAGTGAGAAAAACATCACGGGGTGGTGCGCATTGTATGGGTGTGTGTTACATTACATTCACTAGTAGGAGTGAGAAAAACATCACGGGGTGGTGCGCATTGTATGGGTGTGTGTTACATTAGATTCACTAGTAGGAGTGAGAAAAACATCACGGGGTGGTGCGCATTGTATGGGTGTGTGTTACATTACATTCACTAGTAGGAGTGAGAAAAACATCACGGGGTGGTGCGCATTGTATGGGTGTGTGTTACATTAGATTCACTAGTAGGAGTGAGAAAAACATCACGGGGTGGTGCGCATTGTATGGGTGTGTGTTACATTAGATTCACTAGTAGGAGTGAGAAAAACATCACGGGGTGGTGCGCATTGTATGGGTGTGTGTTACATTACATTCACTAGTAGGAGTGAGAAAAACATCACGGGGTGGTGCGCATTGCATGGGTGTGTGTTACATTACATTCACTAGTAGGAGTGAGAAAAACATCACGGGGTGGTGCGCATTGCATGGGTGTGTGTTACATGACATTAACTAGTAGGAGTGAGAAAAACCTCATGGGGTGGTGCGCATTGCATGGGTGTGTGTTACATTACATTCACTAGTAGGAGTGAGAAAAACATCACGGGGTGGTGCGCATTGTATGGGTGTGTGTTACATTACATTCACTAGTAGGAGTGAGAAAAACATCACGGGGTGGTGCGCATTGTATGGGTGTGTGTTACATTACATTCACTAGTAGGAGTGAGAAAAACATCACGGGGTGGTGCGCATTGCATGGGTGCGTGTTACATTACATTCACTAGTAGGAGTGAGAAAAACATCACGGGGTGGTGCGCATTGCATGGGTGTGTGTTGCATTACATTCACTAGTAGGAGTGAGAAAAACATCACGGGGTGGTGCGCATTGCATGGGTGTGTGTTGCATTACATTCACTAGTAGGAGTGAGAAAAACATCACGGGGTGGTGCGCATTGCATGGGTGTGTGTTGCATTACATTCACTAGTAGGAGTGAGAAAAACATCACGGGGTGGTGCGCATTGCATGGGTGTGTGTTGCATTACATTCACTAGTAGGAGTGAGAAAAACATCACGGGGTGGTGCGCATCGTATGGGTGTGTGTTGCATTACATTCACTAGTAGGAGTGAGAAAAACATCACGGGGTGGTGCGCATCGTATGGGTGTGTGTTACATTGCATTCACTAGTAGGAGTGAGAAAAACATCACGGGGTGGTGCGCATCGTATGGGTGTGTGTTACATTGCATTCACTAGTAGGAGTGAGAAAAACATCACGGGGTGGTGCGCATTGTATGGGTGTGTGTTACATTACATTCACTAGTAGGAGTGAGAAAAACATCACGGGGTGGTGCGCATTGTATGGGTGTGTGTTACATTACATTCACTAGTAGGAGTGAGAAAAACATCACGGGGTGTTGCGCATTGTATATGTGTTTGTTACATTAGATTCACTAGTAGGAGTGAGAAAATCATCATGGAAGTGGTGCGCATTGTATGGGTGTGTGTTACATTACATTCACTAGTAGGAGTGAGAAAAACATCACGGGGTGGTTCGCATTGTATCGGTGTGTTTTACATTACATTCACTAGTAGGAGAGAGAAAAATATTACAGGGTGGTGCGCATTGTATGGGTGTGTGTTACATTACATTCACTAGTAGGACTGAGAAAAACATCACGGGGTGGTGCGCATTGTATGGGTGTGTGTTACATTACATTCACTAGTAGGAGTGAGAAAAACATCACAGGGTGGTGCGCATTGTATTGGTGTGTGTTACATTAGATTCACTATTAGGAGTGAGAAAAACATCACGGGGTGGTGCGCATTGTATGGGTGTCTGTTACATTACATTCACTAGTAGGAGTGAGAAAAACATCACGGGGTGGTGCGCATTGTATGGGTGTGTGTTACATTACATTCACTAGTAGGAGTGAGAAAAACATCACGGGGTGGTGCGCATTGTATGGGTGTGTGTTACATTACATTCACTAGTAGGAGTGAGAAAAACATCACGGGGTGGTGCGCATTGTATGGGTGTGTGTTACATTACATTCACTAGTAGGAGTGAGAAAAATATCACGGGGTGGTGCGTATTGTATGGGTGTGTTACATTACATTCACTAGTAGCAGTGAGAAAAATATCACGGGGTGGTGCGCATTGTATGGGTGTGTGTTACATTAGATACACTAGTAGGAGTGAGAAAAACATCACGCGGTGGTGCGCATTGTATGGGTGTGTGTTACATTACATTCACTAGTAGGAGTGAGAAAAACATCACGGGGTGGTGCGCATTGTATGGGTGTGTGTTACATTACATTCACTAGTAGGAGTGAGAAAAACATCACGGGGTGGTGCGCATTGTATGGGTGTGTGTTACATTACATTCACTAGTAGGGGTGAGAAAAACATCACGGGGTGGTGCGCATTGTATGGGTGTTTGTTACATTAGATTCACTAGTAGGAGTGAGAAAATCATCACGGGGTGGTGCGCATTGTATGGGTGTGTGTTACATTACATTCACTAGTAGGAGTGAGAAAAACATCACGGGGTGGTGCGCATTGTATGGGTGTGTGTTACATTACATTCACTAGTAGGAGTGAGAAAAACATCAAGGGGTGGTGCGCATTGTATGGGTGTTTGTTACATTAGATTCACTAGTAGGAGTGAGAAAATCATCACGGGGTGGTGCGCATTGTATGGGTGTGTGTTACATTACATTCACTAGTAGGAGTGAGGAAAACATCACGGGGTGGTGCGCATTGTATGGGTGTGTGTTACATTAGATTCACTAGTAGGAGTGAGAAAAACATCACGGGGTGGTGCGCATTGTATGGGTGTGTGTTACATTAGATTCACTAGTAGGAGTGAGAAAAACATCACGGGGTGGTGCGCATTGTATGGGTGTGTGTTACATTACATTCACTAGTAAGAGTGAGAAAAACATCACGGGGTGGTGCGCATTGCATGGGTGTGTGTTACATTACTTTCACTAGTAGGAGTGAGAAAAACATCACGGGGTGGTGCGCATTGCATGGGTGTGTGTTACATTACATTCACTAGTAGGAGTGAGAAAAACATCACGGGGTGGTGCGCATTGCATGGGTGTGTGTTACATTACATTCACTAGTAGGAGTGAGAAAAACATCACGGGGTGGTGCGCATTGCGTGGGTGTGTGTTACATTACATTCACTAGTAGGAGTGAGAAAAACATCACGGGGTGGTGCGCATTGCGTGGGTGTGTGTTGCATTACATTCACTAGTAGGAGTGAGAAAAACATCACGGGGTGGTGCGCATTGCGTGGGTGTGTGTTGCATTACATTCACTAGTAGGAGTGAGAAAAACATCACGGGGTGGTGCGCATTGCGTGGGTGTGTGTTGCATTGCATTCACTAGTAGGAGTGAGAAAAACATCACGGGGTGGTGCGCATTGCGTGGGTGTGTGTTGCATTGCATTCACTAGTAGGAGTGAGAAAAACATCACGGGGTGGTGCGCATTGCGTGGGTGTGTGTTGCATTGCATTCACTAGTAGGAGTGAGAAAAACATCACGGGGTGGTGCGCATTGCATGGGTGTGTGTTGCATGCATTCACTAGTAGGAGTGAGAAAAACATCACGGGGTGGTGCGCATTGCATGGGTGTGTGTTGCATTGCATTCACTAGTAGGAGTGAGAAAAACATCACGGGGTGGTGCGCATTGCATGGGTGTGTGTTACATTGCATTCACTAGTAGGAGTGAGAAAAACATCACGGGGTGGTGCGCATTGCATGGGTGTGTTTACATTGCATTCACTAGTAGGAGTGAGAAAAACATCACGGGGTGGTGCGCATTGCATGGGTGTGTGTTACATTACATTCACTAGTAGGAGTGAGAAAAACATCACGGGGTGGTGCGCATTGCATGGGTGTGTGTTACATTACATTCACTAGTAGGAGTGAGAAAAACATCACGGGGTGGTGCGCATTGCATGGGTGTGTGTTACATTACATTCACTAGTAGGAGTGAGAAAAACATCACGGGGTGGTGCGCATTGCATGGGTGTGTGTTGCATTACATTCACTAGTAGGAGTGAGAAAAACATCACGGGGTGGTGCGCATTGCATGGGTGTGTGTTGCATTACATTCACTAGTAGGAGTGAGAAAAACATCACGGGGTGGTGCGCATTGCATGGGTGTGTGTTGCATTACATTCACTAGTAGGAGTGAGAAAAACATCACGGGGTGGTGCGCATTGCATGGGTGTGTGTTGCATTACATTCACTAGTAGGAGTGAGAAAAACATCACGGGGTGGTGCGCATTGCATGGGTGTGTGTTGCATTGCATTCACTAGTAGGAGTGAGAAAAACATCACGGGGTGGTGCGCATTGCATGGGTGTGTGTTGCATTGCATTCACTAGTAGGAGTGAGAAAAACATCACGGGGTGGTGCGCATTGCATGGGTGTGTGTTGCATTGCATTCACTAGTAGGAGTGAGAAAACATCACGGGGTGGTGCGCATTGCATGGGTGTGTGTGCATTGCATTCACTAGTAGGAGTGAGAAAAAACATCACGGGGTGGTGCGCATTAGCATGGGTGTGCTGCTGCATTGCATTCACTAGTAGGAGTGAGAAAACATCACGGGGTGGTGCGCATTGCATGG